>NC_041056.1:3134235-3434235 GCF_900634775.1 Gouania willdenowi | reverse complement strand
GTAAACAGGTAAAAACCATCTGTAATCTGTAAACAGGTAAAAACCATCTGTAAACAGGTAAACAACCATCTGTAAACAAGTAAACAACCATCTGTAAACAGGTAAACAACCATCTGTAAACAAGTAAACAACCATCTGTAATCTGTAAACAGGTAAACACCATCTGTAAACAGGTAAAAACCATCTGTAAATGGGTAAACAGGTAAACAACCATCTGTAAACGGGTAAACAACCATCTGTAAACAGGTAAACAAGCTTTGCATTTAATGGGGTCTTCATCATTTAACACAGGGGTGTCAAACACATTTTAGTTCAGGGGTCAAATACAGAGCAGTTAATCTTAAAGACCATGTAAAGCAAATTCTGACATTTTCTTCTAAACACATTAAATTGGTCATGAATGTATTTCCTTAAAACATGTAAAAAGCCATTCAACCATTTAGAATGGAATTGTGGAGCTCAGCTTTGTGTTCAGTATTTAATGGGCGTGTCAGAAATCATAGCCGCGTTACGTAACAAAGCCATCATTAGCATTAACCCGACCCTGCTGCTGAAGCACACCAAACTTCCACCAAAACCACATATTCTGACACGGTAATAAAACGCATCCGCTGATGCCACATTTTTCACAAAATGAGCACTTTTTTTTCACCGCGGTTGAGTGTCTTGCCTCTCGCGGGGGCAGTTCTGGTTCTGCCGGTGGGAGACGCACATATTCAGACTCAAGCTGAGCAGACCTTTCCGCTGACACCTCATTTGACCCGATCCGAGCACTTTTTGATTTCTTCCTAAGTTTTTTGGTCTTTCACACTGCTCTCTCCCATAGGGTTATGGTTAATACATGGAGGCGGTGCCTGTCGGACGCGTGGGCGTGGTTCCAGCGCCTCTAACTGACACGCCCTTAACGTCTAAGAGCAAAGAGAAGTGCTTGTTTTTCATAATTTTATATACTTAGCGATTTTTTTCATCTTTCAAATTTGGCACAGTGATCAATGACACATGTTTCTGTGGCGTGACAAACTCATAACACACATTTATTTCTGCTTTACAAGTGGGTTGCAGGTTTTAGGCGGTAAAATGAGTCATTTAAACATCATTGTGCTGTAGTTTGCACTTGCATGTATAAATAAATTGTAAAATATGTACGGCACTGATAAAATCAAAGCAATAAGTGACGCATATCAGTCGCTGCAGGATTTTGTGGCCAATTTTATGTCATTTGAGAAAAGAACCAGAATCATATTCTCTTTAGTGGAGGAGGGAGTGGTCGATTTAAGGGTCATTTAAGGGTGTTAGTTGTGTTTACTTCAACAGGGAATACTGAGCGCTATACCATTATGATGTTCTTAAGATACGCCTTTAATCTCATCAAATTATGACTCCATTCTCAAAATATTACAACTTAAATCTAATAAAATTTCAACTTTAGTCTCAGAAAATTACGACTTTATTCTCGAAATTTTACGACTTTAATCTCGTAGTGCTCAGATTTCTTTTTATTTTAATGTGGCCCTAATATACTGTCACTAAATATGATGGAATAAAATATTTAGATTTTTGTATTTTCCTATTTAACACAATTTTAACACCTTTAACTACTGTTTGTGGTTTATTAATGTATATAACCTTTTAGCGTAGGTTGTAAGGATTCTAGGGATATAAAGTATTTGAAGATACGCCAATTAATAGTGTCAGAATGAGCAAAAATACAAGTTTAGGTTCTGGCGAACCCTTACTACTATTAATGTACAAAACCCAAATCCTTGGCGTCAAAAATCGTCCAACAATATTTTGTAGGTATTTTGAGGTTTTTGTTGGTCATAATTGAAGGAAAAGTTGTTCATTTTCAGTTGTTTTTCTCAGTGAACAGTGATCTACTTCTGTGTGTCAGATCTTGTCCAAAGGTGAGCTCCAGGTGTCGGACCGGGAGCGTCAGAGTCAGCTAGAGACCATGTACCGCGACATCGCAACCATCGTAGCCGACAAGTGCGTGAACCCCGACACCAGGAGGCCGTACACGGTCAGCCTGATCGAGAGCGCCATGAAGGACATCCACTACTCTGTGAAACCCAACAAGAGCACCAAGCAGCAGGTGAGGCTGTGGGCGGGGCCACACAGAAGCCTTACACTTAAATAAAAATAATAAAGTTGAATAAATAGTTAATTTACGTACTCTTCATACTAAATCTGACGTCAAAATCAGTATGTAGTGCGTTCACGAGATAGTATGAAAAGATTGAGTATGGTAGAAATACCCTAATGTATACTATGGCCTCACTTTGTTCCTGTTCTTGTGTACACTAGTTAAAATCACTAATCCTGTTATTTGTGAACGGATCGAGCTGAAATTTGGTAGCTATAATCTATGGATGTGTACGCATCGATGCTCGGAGCCCGATTTTTTTGATTTGGGGCTCCAAAAGAAGAAAAAAAAACCTGTAAAGATAAATGGGGCCCATTTCGCCGTACATGTCACGGGGGCGCCAGGGGGCCTCATTTTTCAAATGACTCCTCCGTTAGTTCTCGTTAGATTGGAATGCAGTTTGGTATGAATACTCTGTGAATGAATATGATGAGAACCCTTTTTTTTTTTTTTTTTGTTTTTTTTTCAAATGGGGCCCAGGGGCCCACCCCCCATTTCCAAATTTATGGGAACGTAGTCGTGTGATATATCGTTTCAAAGGTAATTCAACGTAGATTATGACTCACAAGTCGATTAAGGGCCTGGGGGCCCACTCCCCTTTTTTTTAGCAATTTCTTTTAAAGTCGTTTTCTCATTTGTGAGTCAAATATTGCAACAGTTGGTGGTACAGAATCATTGACACATACCAATATATGAATGGGGCCCATTACTTTGTATGAGCCACGGGGGGCGCCAGAGGGCCCCATTTTTCAAATGACTACTCCGTTAATGCTCATTAAGTCAGGCTGTAATTTCACATGAATATTCTATGAGTGGATGTCAAGAGTCTCTGAGACCTTTTTTAACTCAGTGGAACCGAGTCATTTAATTGAATTCTCGGGAACGTGGTACGTGCTATTCAGCGTGGAGAAGTTCATCTGAACTTGTTTAAGTATGCACAGTGGGAACACTAGTCATACTCAACCGACCCACGATGCATTGCGAGCGGAATGTAAAATGGTCCTGGGACTGGCTTCAAACTGAAAGTCAAACATCCCCTTTTCAAAATAAAAGCTAACTTTTCTTTCAGTAGTTTTTAACCCTTTTGTAAACAGGGCTCTTGTTTTGAAGTTAACCGGAAGTTTCATCAGTCTGTCTATAGTATGAGATTTTAAACACAGCCTAGGATACTTTATATCTAATATGAGCAACTGCCAGCACACTAATACACAAAATGAACATGAAAATTCACAAAGTCACTTAAAAAAAAAAAACACACACAATTACAAAGTGGTCAAAGTGCATCTTCTGTGGTTTTAATGGTGGAGGTGATGCATACAGGAGTTGTAATGACATGTTATTTACATAGTGAGGATGAACAGAGGCAAAATGTACTTGTGGTGAGCTGCCACAAATGTGTGTGTGTTTGTGTGTCCTCAGGCTCTGGAGGTGATCCGGCAGCTGAAGGAGACCATGGAGATCCAGAGAGCCCACATGAGGCTGAGGCTGCTGCTGCCGGCTAAAGACGCAAAGAAGCTGAAGGAGAAGCTGAAATCTCTGCTGACGGTGGTGGAGAGCGAAGACTTTGATGAGGAGCTGGAAATGGTGACATCATCAAACTTCTCTTTGATTCAGACGGGCCTCTCAACCAGGCTTGGCTTCAATTTTAATTGTCATCGCGTAATTGATAATTAATTACAATTATGGCATCATTAGTGACGATGCAGGGATGTTAGATTAGTGCTAAAGCTAGGCTAATGTTAAGCTAATGACAATGCTAGGCTAATGCTAAGGTTTGTTGATGCTAATGTTAGGTTAGTGCTAGGTTAATGTTATTGCTAGGTTATGCTATGTTAATGGCAATGCTAGCCAATATTAATGCTAACGCTAATACAGTGCGATGCTGGCCAGCACCTGCATCCTCACTTGCATTTTTTTCAAGAAATGCAAATATTCTAGTTATAATAATAATTGTAATTTAAAGAATCAGTTACTGTTGCAATTGAATGGTAATTTAGTTTGTTATGAAAATTCAATAAAAATGGTCAATTATAATTTAATGCAAAACTGGGGAATCATGTTACAATTCTACACATATGTAGTTAATTATTTACCATTTAAAAAAATAAATCTAGGGGTATATTGACACAAAAAAGGCTCAGACAAATACACCAAAAATATTAAAACCTATGTTTTCATTGATTAGGAAGCTTAACAACGTAACCAATAGATGGGAAATAAATTAGTTTGTTTTTAGTGTGTTTTACAGCTGATTTAGGACGCGTTATAAGAGATGCTAACAGAACGCTAACACAAGAGGAATGCTAACTTTTATTAGGTTTTTTATTTCAGGCTCAGCAATTGTGATTAATTTAAATTGAACTTTCGTAATTGAGAATGTAATTGTAATTGACTTTATGAGGATGAAAAATAATTGGAATTTAATTGGAATTTGGAAAAATGCTGGTAACTAATCGTAGTTTAACATGGGTAATTGGAAGCGTAATTGTAACTTTATTTTTTATATTTATTATTGTTTTGTTGTAATTGACCCCAACCCTGTGTGAGGTGTGTTAATCTCCACCCAGGTGTGTCTGGTAGATCCCGGCTGCTTCAGAGAGATCGACGAGCTGATTCGCTGTGAGACCAAAGGTCGAGGTTCTCTGGAGGTTCTCAGTTTGAAGGATGTGGAGGAAGGAGACGAGAAGCTCTAGAAGAACTGGAACTACAGACTGTTATTGCTGATTAATAATTCATGTAATATAATTACATTTAAGGCTTCACTACAGAAAGAACTGCTTTATTTATTCAGTTGAAGACAAATGTGTGACATTTGTTCATTAATAGAACGATGTGTGCATTTTAATCAAAATAAAGTTTATTCTAATGCAAAATTAAAATAAAACTAACATTTATGTGTGCAATGTTTTTGTTTTTTACATAATGTTCTGTTAAAACTGGTGATGACATCACTCCAGAACGCGACAAAAAATACAACCGAATAAAAATGTTTCTATCATTAATTATTCTCGAAAATATAAAATATTTCATTCTTTATGGCTGGTTTTAAAAAACATTTTTTACATCACAACATACACACAAAAGCTGTGTTACTAAGTTTTTTTAAATTGCCTGTTATCGTTCACAAAAAATATTGTCATTTATTAAATTCCACATTATTAAAATGAGGCTAAAAGCCTTTTTATTAATGGTGATGAAAACACTTTAATTTGCTTCAGCTAATTAATAACTAGCTTTTTTATTTAATATGTGTTTTCTATGTATTTATTTTAAGTAGTTAAATCAATAAACATTTATTTGTTTACATGATGGAGACGTCACAATTACATTGGTTACAACAACCCAAATATATTGATACAAGTGCATCAGCACACGCTAATGTGCAACACCTGTTAATAGAAGGCTTTTAAAGTGTTTAAAGAGGAGAAATGAATGAATAAATAGCATTTAAGTTATTTGTGCCCTATATATTTAGGTATTTACCAAATCTGTAGTTATTTTTCATTATGGCAGAGTTTATCCTCCAAGAACATGTATTTTATAGTTTTGTGTATTTTAGGATTTAGTGCAGCCTTTGACAACTGAAAAGTTCTGCACATGAACTAAAATATTGGTACAAAGAATTTAGTGTAGTAACATTAGCCAATTCATTAATTATTAAAAGTTTTTAGTTTTTCTGTATTTTTGAACAAGTAACCATGCAGCACAACGACTGTTCTTTCACATTTATAATATATCACAAAAAGATTTAGAAGATAACACTGGAAATAACAATATTAAAACAATTAGAAGTACGAAGAGCTTTTAGGGCATTGTTAGAATAAAATGAAAAAAAATCTATGCTTTCACATACTTCATCATTTATATATGAAAGCGCAATCCAGGACACATTCATGTTGAATTTGCCCTCTTTCCCACAACAAAAAACTATGGCCCACATAAGCTCAAACTGGTCCATATTTGGCCCCCGAACCAAAATGAGTTTGACATGAGTTTTAGAATCTTCTCCTGCTGGTGATTTTGAAATGTTTCAGTTTAATTCAGATTGTCTCCATTTGATTGTGATCTGCGTTCATACTGGCTGTTGGTGAAGGCGGTCCTGTTGATCCGGCTCAGGGGATGACTGGACTCGTCCTCTACGTTAGGGGACCCGGGGCCGGCGTCCCCTGGTTCCTCCAGTTTCTCTACACCGGGCCATCTGGTGATGAGATACAGTCCCCCAGCCAACATCAGACTAAAGGAGATCCATCCCAGGTAGAGGGCTGGCCCCCATTGTTTCATCAGCCTCACAGCCCCCTCCAGTGGCTGACTGGTGTAATGACACGTCCAGGCTGTGGGAACCAGCATCAGGAACGCAGCCAGAACAAAGACGCCCCCTGAGAACACTTTGATCTGACCTCGCTTTGGGAAGAAGATCAGTCCCACGGCTCCTATGACTATGGCAAAAGCTCCGACTATGATGGCGGCCAGGATCAGGCTCCTCCACATACGGAAGCTTCCAGAGAGAGACATGAGTGCTTGGTAGAAGGAGCAATGCAGACGGCCGTCATGTGCCAAGTCCCAGTCGTTCCACTGCAGCCAGACCCCATCCCAGTAGGCAGGCACCGAGGCCGTGATGTTCCCGACGGAGCCGCTCACCGTCCACAGGGACAGGACCCGGGTCAGAATGGCAAACAGCCACCCAGCGAGGGCCCCCCCATAGGCCCCTGCCTCCCAGTTCCAATTCCACGCCATGGCTCCACGCGGCCTCGTCTCAGGCCTCGCCGTCTACAGCACAAACAGCTGCACAGCGAGGGTGGGGTGTTATCCTAACGTGTGTGTGCATGTGGAATCAGAGACACTCACTGTGTGTGTGTGTGTGCGTGTGTTGCATGCCTGTTCAGGGACGCAAAACCAGTTCTTTTTGTATCTTTGAAAGGAAGACACGCTGAGGCTGAGGGTGGGTGGAGGACTTACATCTCTGTGTTTGCCCTGCTGTGGTTTCCAAACAATCCCTTTTGTCCATTTTCCACAGACACTGAAAGACAAAGTGTTCACTGTGCTCTGATTATTAACTCAGACTTAGCAACTGTTCACAGAGAAAAGTTGATTTAGAAAAGGCAGCAGATAGAAAGTGACACAGCAGATTTCAAACAGAGGAGCTGCAGTGACTTGAATGGTAGTAGTAGTTGTCCATGTGGTCCTGATGGGGAAGAATCAGTGATGTTAAACTGTCCTTTGTGCCAAAAGATGGTAGTAAACATGAGGTTTACCATTTGAGAGTGGCGTGGGAGCTGTGTCTCAGATATGGGAAGGACGCATCATCAGTAGTGTTCCTTTGAATCAGGGGGTGTTTCGGCCTTTTTAACACTAGACACCCTCATCAAAGGTGGCCAGCTACAGGGTGGTCAAGCCTGATCTTGCATCACATAACTGTTTCCAACTCTCTCCTATCTGCAGCTTTAGGCCACCGCACACTCAACTCATAATTCAAGACTACTTGCACGAGTTTGAAAATGATGTTTTTATTGAAACATTATGTAACAATAATACATATTATTCAACATGCCATAAAGCTACAGACCAGTACGTACTACAGACAGCACCAATACCTACGCTTATTTCAGTGTTTTGTCTTTGGCTCTTGTTTGCTAATTAACAGCAACAACACAGCAGTGGATGAGCTTACACCGGATTTCCACTGGATGCGGAACGGCTCCGGAATGTCTCAGCTGTGGAACGTCTTCATGTTTCGCTGCATCTCAATCCTCACTGGCTCTGTGATGCGATCTCCCTAAATCATACGTAATCCAGCGATATCACGAGTTATAGTCTCTATAAAGAGAACCACAAAACCATGTAGTTTGTCGTGTCCTTCGAGAGGAGCAGAAATAAATTCACTCTGTCCCTGTAGATCTTCTGCTTTTGAGGAGATTATGGTAATTCAACCATGGATAAGGTCAATATTTAATTACGATCCACTGCCGCCCTGTCCAGGGTGTAACCCCGCCTAGCGTCTGAAGTAAGCTCAAGATAGGCACCAGCAGACCCCCACAACCCTAAAAAAGGAGCAAGTGGGTTAGAAAATGAATGGAAATACAATCTGCCTCAAACATGGATAATTTATTTAGAAAATAAACCCAATGTTTTATTTTGTGTCTGCACAAATTCCTGTCCCGTACGAGTCAATCTTTGCTGAATTTATCCGATGTGCTCCAGCGTCTGGCAAAAATAAAAGGTCTGCCTGTCTGTTGTGGACGGCGGCTGACTTCCAGACTCGTTCCGAAACCGTGGCTCAACGCATCCGCAGGCGCAGGAAACTGACACATTGACTAGAATGGAAAAGTATTGGCTCGGCAATTCCGCATCCAGTGGAAATTGTCGGTTAAAGTTGTTCCTTCTTTGAACAAAGAGGTAAATGTGCAAAGAGAAATATTTTTTACCACACAATTTGTCTGTAATACTCACAGATCTCATTCCTCATCAAACTCACACATAGTTTTTGATGGCGTAGCTGCTATGGGTGGATGTCTTGGCATACTTGTACCCACTAGAGGGATATGCTGTGGTCTGAGGTGGGCGACCCATGCACAGAAACATTCCCCCACAGAACAGCAGCACTGACGCCACAAAGCCGATGTAAATAGCTGCTCCCAGCTCTCTCTTCAGCACCTCAGGAACTCGTGGGTTGTGGAAATCCCTGATGATGGAATTGGCCGTCCAAGAAACGGCAACAACGGTTGTGAGCGCGGCGAGGCAGAAGATGGCTCCGGAGCTCAGCACCACCCGGGCCTTGACCCGTGGGTGACCCAGGCAGTTGGTGCAGCGCGCTCCCAGCAGGAAGAACAGGAACCCAAGACATCCCAGCACCAGGCTGATGCAGATGAGGCCGCGAGCCGCCTGTAGGTCTGGGGATAGATCCAGGAGGGCGTCGTAGAGCTTACACTGCATCTGACCCGTGTACTCGCTGACGCAGGTCATCCACAGACCCTCCCAGAACACCTGCATGACCACCAAGTGAGTCCCGATGAACGCCGTCACCTTCCACATGGGCAGAGCGCAGATTAGGATGGTCCCAGCGACGCCCACCATGGACAGGCTGATGCCCAGCTCCTGCAACGCCATGGGGGACTGGGCCCACTCCTGTGCACTGGGAAACAAAGGTAGAAACAATCGATTCAAGGTATGGATTTTACATGTGTTTGAGATGTTTCCCTTGGGTTTTGACTTAATTTAGATGAAAACTTTGAGATGGTGACTAATTGATTGGGCAAATTGCAAAGGAAGTCTTTTTAGCCCCTTACTTAGCGTCCGGGGGAATTTTTGTCTTCCTGGTTTTTGCAGGTTTTTACTGTTTTTCTTACATACATGTAACTACGGGACTGTATAGGAAATGAAACAGACCACAGATACTTAGAATATGGTTGTTAGTAAGTGTGGGTGTCTGGTGTCTCTCTGGTGATTCTGTAATTCATATATATTTGTGTTAAAAATAATAAGGTTTTTTTAAACATAGAAGACTCTCTCTTGGTCAGTTCTAGTCGGACTGCTCTAAGCAGGCCAGATACCACTGATAGCATTTACCAAGGTCTCTTCTCTGAGGCTCTGTCATTGTTATGGTTAGCACTATCAGTAGCATACAAAACCCTGAGAGCACAGAACAACTACAGATTAATTGGACACACACACATACTGAAACCTCTGAATCCCATACCGGTCTGCTTCCAAAATCCATTGATCAAATAAACCCTGTGTCCGCATCTGACCAGCAACCCTACAACTTGACTCTGTCTCATTCTATTCATAACCGCCACAACATTGGTCTTGAGACCACATTTTAAAGATCTTGGTCTTGTCTCAGACAGTCCAGACTCAGGGTTTTCCATCAAGACCAACACTGATTTCTGCTTTTCTTCAACTTTATTGTGATAATAAGTAGAAGACGTTGGTAAAACAATAAATATCTTCCATTCATGAGTTAATCTGCACTGTGATGACTGCAACCTTCCTGATGTTGTGACTGAGTGACTCACACAAGCAGGAGGGAAAGGTGGAGGTGTGGCCAAAGGTAGAGCTGGAATTTTTTGGAATAATTGAAGTTGAAGTTTTGATTAAAACACTTCCCATTGGCTCTCTGATTATTCTTCCTCCTTGGAAATCTTTTGGTTTCCTTGTGTGTCAGACACCTGCAAAAACTGGGAACATCCATCTTGTTTCTAGTCATAAATCCCTCTAAACACTTTCCAATATTGTATTTAAAATAATACTGGGTTTATCAGTGGCTTTTTAATTCATACAACAGTTATTTTTTCCCAGAATTTCATGACACCAATGTGTTAAGAGTTGTTCTGCTTTGATAGAGTTGCAGACACCTTTTATTAAATATGTTTTTTAAAAAAAACTGAAGAAAGAATCTTCTTTAACTGTTCAACCTTGTCATGGTTTTTGACTCAATCTTGACTCCCAAAATTCTTGGTCTTGGATACTGTGGTCTTGAGCAGAACCTTACTGGTTTCATATGAAACCCTGGTCTAATTCCAGAGTGGTGGCTGCGGAGAATGGTGTTTTTCCAAGAAAATCAACCTGGACCAAAACGACATGGAGGCATGGCTCTGCCCAAACCAGGAGGATTACCAGCAACAAACTGGCTGTCGTCATCTGGTTTTTCAACAGAAAACATCAGCTCAAGCTACTTAAACAGGGAAGAAAGCTTAAAGGCTCCAACGTTGTTAAGAAAGGAACCGTAACTACTGCCCTCAGGCATTCCAGCCTGAGTCACGACCAACATGAAAAAAAAGAGTTTTTATGCATTAGATGCAAAGGTAAAGTATGTTTATTTACATTTTAAATGAAAAATGTCCTTGTTTTAATGCTTACACTGTTGAACAGACTCTGATGTGCTTCATGTTTCCCTTCAACAGGTCTGGCTTTACATCCCATAATGACCAATTAGCTACAAGCCAGCACTACTAATCAAAATGTAAACTTGATCAATGTATTGATATATAGAATATTAAATATAATACATCTTGAAATCAGAAAATCAGAAGTACAAGTACAGTTTAAAAAACAATACACTGAATTTAACTTGGTGGATGGTGAGAAGAACGAAACAAAAAACAAACCAGAAACACTCTAATAATAATCATCATCATCATCATAATCATATATATATATAAAGGATAAAGGATAGATACTGTATATACAAGTACTCCAGGGATATTGAAGATTATCACAGAAGTGACACATTAAAAGTGTTTTTTTTATTTTTATTTACAAAAAATAAAAAAGCTGAAAAAGCTGCCTTTTAATTAACAATCCAGTTCAATAACTTTAATCAGACTAAACAAATTTAAAGGCTTAAAGTGTGTGTTTTTTGTAAAAACTGACAATAATGTATATGCAGTGCAGCTTTGCAGCTCTAACAGTTTTCACTGTTCTCTGAAAGTGTTTTCTGTGGAATCTGTGTCCATCACTGTTTGACTGCTTCACAAAGACTACCTGACTAAACCTCAAACCTCTAACACGTCATCTTCAAATGATGATTCTCTACAGGCACTCCTTATGAAAGCTATCAGGCTACAAACAAACTGCACAACCATCGCATTCCTCAAAGAAATTCAGAGCTTTTTTATTTGATACGTGTCATACAGAGATCCACACATTACAGACAGTCAACCAGTGGAGAAAATACCATAAAATAATCAACATTTGCAGAGGTAAAAGAAGCTGTCGAAGCTTGACGGACACATTTAAAATAGGAATGAGTAAAATGTACGAAGCTCTGAGTCACTCTGTGTGTTTTCTCCCTGCAGTCATCTCTCTGTACAGTTTCTGACAAACAGGTTATTTATTGGTTTAATGGTTTAATCAGTAATACAGGTGCATATATAGTATATAAAACAAGAAATAGAAAGTAGTGCATTGACAAATGTGCTCGTCTGAGTCTTCAACACAGACAGAGATGTGCTCTCAAACATGGAGCTCCTTCATGTAAAGATCAAAGTGCCTTTTTATACATCGTATCTTGTGCATGTCCTTGTTTCTTTGTAGGTCCCCAAAAGCCAAAAGAATTCAAGTCTGATCTGAGTTTTCAAAATAAAAAGTCAGAAGTTTAGAGGTATGTCTTTACAGGGGTTGAAGATCGATACGAGTCCACTTTATTGTATTCTCCGGCCTTGTTTACGTAGTTCCCAGTGTCGTAGTTTTCCTCCTTGGAGGGGCAGTTAGCACACAGAAGGCCCCCACCCAGAAGCAGCAGCCCCCCGGCCCCCCAACCGATGTACAGGGACGCCCCGAGCTCTCGTTTCTGTCCGTCGATCACCACGGGGTTGTAGAAGTTCCTGATGATGATGCTGGCGGTCCAGGAGACGGCGATGATGCAGAGCAAACCGCTGATGATGAGCAGAACGCCGGCGGCCACCAACGCCCTGGCCTTGGCCCTTTTCTCAGGTACGAAGTTGGTGCACTTCCCACCGGCGAAGCCTGCGAAGAGCCCGGCCAGGCCCACGATGATGGAGACCACGGTGAGGGCGCGCGCCGCTTGGAGGTCGGAGGACAAGGCCAGCATGGAGTCATAGATCTTACACTGCATCTGGCCCGTGCTCTGCACCATGCAGCTCATCCAGATGCCCTCCCACACGGTCTGCGAGGTCACGATGTTGCTGCCAATGAACGCCGTGACCCGCCACATGGGCGTGCCGCACGTGATGAGCACCCCGATCCAGCCGAAGAGCGCCAGGGCCACGCCGGCCATCTGCATCCCCATTGAACCCATCTCTGAGTGTCTCTGAGCTGAGGAATAAGAGCGGTGTGTCCGACTGAGTGTGAGAACAAAGCTACTGAAGTCAAAACTTAGACGCCCTGCCAAAGAATACTGGGTAAGCAGGATTCTTTGTATGACAACAATAAAAATGTGCTTGTATGCAGAGGATTGTGTCACATGACACTCTGAACACGCCTACGGCAAGAAAAAAGAAGCCAGAGGTAGTTTACTAAAACCATGATTAAGCCATTATTAAGTCAGTGTTAGTCAACATGTGGCTCTTTATGCCTTAATTTGAATTATTATTCCCCCAGAAAATCTTAAAAGGGGGAAACTTTTCAACCATTTTTTACTTATTTCCTTTGTTCCATTTTTGCCCCTTTTCCAAAGAAATTTGACACTATTTAGTTTTTTCAGATTTCTGCTCCTTTTGCCAATAAATATCCCTTTTTCCTCATTTTTGAATGTTCTTTTTGACACTTTTATACAAATTTTTCATGACTCTAACCATTTTTTTTTGCCACTTTTCATCTAAATAAGCTACCTTTTGCCCAATAAATAACACTTGTTTCCTTTTTTCCTACACTTTACCTGTTTTTATTCCACATTTGGCCCATTTTAGTCACTTTTCACTCTTTTCCTGCCACATTTCTGCCACTTTTGGCATTTTTTTCCACCTGTTATTCATTTTCACTGTTAACTCTGTTTACCTTCTCGGAAAGGCGGCTTCGTCAAACGGCTGGCTGTGATTGGCTTGATCACAGTTCAATCAATCTAACTGGACCAATACGTTTTCAACAATGAATCAAATTGTTTCTATGAATGAACGGGTGTCACATCCCCCACGGGTGAGACGCGTCTGAACAGGGCGTTAAACTTATTCTAGTTCAGGGGTCCTGGTTTGCACTTCCACATATAAATAATATACGTATATAAATGATAAAGTATGCAAGTAAATCAGTCTTCATTTACATTTCCTTGATTTTGCAAATTTGGGGAAATTTTGTTGAATATCTTCAGGAAAATTTGTCAGATTTTTGAAAAATAGTGAGTAAAAATGAATAGGGATGTAACGATTCACTCAACTCCCGATACAATTCGATTCACGATACTGGGTTCACGATACGATTCTCTCACGCTTTATTTTACAAAATGGGACTGTAGACAAATTTTTTTTTTTGGAAAAAAACTAGAAAATACTGTATTATTTTCCTTTTATTTTTCATTGTCAAAAGAATTCTTTGATAAACTATTCAAAACAATGCAATTTAACTAAAAATAAATCTTGAATGAAATAAATAAAGGAATAATACAAATGAAAATGAAGCCTATTAATTTAAATTCTGGTTCTATAATAAACAATGCAAAACTGCATAATAGTTCTTTTTCTTTTAAAAGTGCAACTGAAAATGTATTTTGTCCTTAACAATTGGACTTTAAAAAAAAACAAACAGTGATTGCTGTGATTTACGTCATATTTGTTTGGACCAGCAGAGGGCGCTGGTAACACAGTGGTCGGTTGGCATGCAGATATCTTGCAGTGAAGAAGAGAAGCTATGCTAGCAGACAGAGCTAATAGAAAAACGTGACTTTTACAGATATTCAAGTAATATTACAGATAATATTTCGGTGCTAAAGGGGCAATGAATCATTTATTAACATATTTAAGAGTAGAAGGCAGCCAGAAAGAAAGCATTAGCAGACTCCGCCCACCGCCTACACTTGTGGATAGCGCCCTCTGCTGGTTAAAAAAATACTGCGATTCAATTTTCAGAAAATCGATATCAACCGTGATACCTATGAATCGATTTTTAACTGCCTTACGATTAATCGTTACATCCCTAAAAATGAATGATTGGCACGGAAAAAGGAGATTAGAGGGACGTTACTACTGCGTGTTGACAGCTTGGTCAGGCCACATTTAAAACTGCCTCTCTTTGGACAACGTTCTGATAAACGTTGCCATGGGGATGTGTCTGAGAAACATGCTGACACTACAGAATTGCTGTCCATGGACCTTTTAGATCCTCCGACTGTTTTTACAAGTTTGGTCAAAAATCTTTAAAATTGTAATATATGTGGTCATTATTTTATGGCTGATCAGTGTAAGCCAATTACAACTCAATTACGATTATAGTGACCAACTTTTTGAATTTTGTATCCTCAGAAAGTCAATTACAATTACATTCTCAATTCTTAAAGTTCAATTTTTACAATTAATTACAATTACTGAGCCTGAAATAAATAACCTAATAAAAGTTAACCTTCCTCTTGTGTTAGCTTTCTGTTAGCATCTCTAATGCTAACGGGTCCTAAATCAGTTGTAAAATACACTGAAAACAAATAACTATCGTCTAATTTATTTCCATATCTATTGTTTACCTTGTTAGGTTTCATAATCAATAAAAATATAAGGTTTATGGTTTTTAGTGAAATATATTTTAATAATTGTTAACTACATACAGTATGTGTAGAACTGTACATAGAACTGTAACATGGTTCCCTAGTTTTCCGTTAAATTAAAAATCACCACTTTTTATAGAATTTTCATGGCAATTACAATTTCACAGTCAATTATCTAAACTCAATTACAATTTAATTATGATTACGAGAGCAACAGATTTTTAAAGTTACAATTACAATTATAACTAGGCATGATCTGTATTTGCAAGACAAATACGTATTTGGCAAATGAAAGTTGGCAAAAATAACAACCTGTATCTTGATTTGTTGACAAGTTATATACCAGTCTGTCATTGGCCAATGCCGTTACATCTCTGAAGCTAAGCAGGTCTGGGCCTGGGTAGTAGATGATGGACACCACTGAATTCCAGGTGCCACAGTGGGGTGGCAGTCGCTTCAGTGGTATCTGTCATTGTGTCCTCGGGCAAGGCACCTCGCTTCCGTCTGTCTGCCCCAGGGCAGCTGTGGCTACAATAGTAGCTTACCACCACTAAGTGTGGAGTGAAAGGATAATGCCTTAATTCTGTAAAGTGACTTTGAGTGTCTAAAGCGATTTATAATATCAATACATTATTATTATCATTATAATGCAAGAAAAACTGAAGACTGACCTTGACCTTAAATACATATAACCTTGAGTGAAGGTCAAGGTCACACACTTTGAGGAAATGTTGTTCAATGGTACCAGTCTGAGCACTGTATCTCAATTTTTTGCCAAGTTATAGGGAAATATTTGTTTTTTTTTTGTGATGTCATGAACTTTGACCTCTACCAATCCTTTAACTGGCAGGTCGTACAGCTTTGGTCTAATTAAACAAAATAGTCCACTTGAGATGAGCTTTTTATAAATGTAAACATCAAACTTGTACAATGAATATTCGTAGAAATATGGAAAATTTTGGTTTTTGACACTTGACACAACGTTGACCTTGACCTTGACATTTTGGCTCCGAAAAAGGTCGACTGCACATCCTTGACATTGTTTCTATGAGATGACATACATGTCATTAGTGCTGCATTAATAGTCTAGGAGGAGTTACAGAACAAAGAAGAAAAATAATAAGAAGAACTCCAACGAGAACAATGTTTTTGGCAATTTTCAATTGCCTGATACAATTACGCCATCATTGTAATTAATTATTAATTACATTATTACAATTATAATTGAAACCCTGACTGGTGCAGACAATAAAACACTAAATCAAGGTTTTGGTTAATAATAATTTGTAAGCGGTGAAATGAGCTGGTATGTGTTGGAGCAGCAGGTAAAGCAACATTCAAATGATCCAGTGACTCATCAGCTGAGTACGAACACTAACCAGTGTCACTAACTGGTCCAGGCAGCTTCACTCACTGGCAGCAGAGGGCAACACGGGAATGTGGTACCAGGAAGAAAACTAGAGAACAGGGTGTGTTTGGTACCAGGGACACACCCTGCTGTGCTATGCTCACGTGTTAATAAGGGATACGGAGCAGAGTTGGGTACTTTTTTTTGTTTTTACTTTTAACCCTTTATTTATTCAGAACATTTTTCATTCAAAACAGAACAGTGAGATGTACTGCACATGAGACAAGGACAGATACTAAGTACTTAAATAACAATAAATGAAGAAAAAAACCACAAAAAATCATACATACAACAAGCAGAAATAATAACAAAGCTAAACAATAAACCTATCTAAACAGAGGAGGAGCCTAGGGCCCATTTTTCAATTGTAGTCTTGCTGTAATTTTTTCCATGGTGGTAAGTTTACAATTCTGTGTCTCCGTTGTATTATACTGGGGGGTTGTGGGTTCATCCAAGTAGCTGTGATTGTCTTTTTTGCTACTAAGAGCATCACTCTCAGCAAGTAGTTACAATCTTTATCAAACAAATTTTCCGGTAGAATGCCGAACACATAAAGACCTGAAACAAATGAAGGTTTGACACCAACTTGTATCTATACCTCTCCAGAACTCTACTATCTTGAGTAAAATCCCCACCAATTTTTCTAATATTTTGCTGTGATCGCTGGAGTAAAAAGAAAGTGCATCGTCACCTTCCAATCAAACTCCCTCCATGATGGACTATTTGTTAGTTTACGTCCTGAAGCAAAACTTTCCTCCCAATCCTCGTCCATTATTTTAATGTTCGCTTCAAGTTCCCATTTTTCTTTGACGTCACTATTGTTTCTGGTTAATTATTTTTGTAGTGCTTTATAAATCTTTGAAATCAACCCCTTTTTGCATGAATCCTCTGTATACAACATGAATAATTCACATGTGGCCCTCGGTCTCATTTTGTGAGGCCCCCCAAAACAAATCACCAAAAATTGTATTTCAAGAAATTGGAAGAAATACAAAGCCCGACATAATGCACAAAAATAACTCCCAAAACATGCAAATCAACAGCAAAATGCACAAAGTTCACAAAAACAAAATGACATAAAACACAAAATGACAACAAAGACAGACACAACAACCGCTTAAACAAGCAAAATGACATAAAACACACAAACAACAACAACACATTACAGAATAGCTGCAAAGACACATAAGCTGTCAACAAAATTACACAAAATGACAGGAAAATATAGAAAACAACAACAAAGATACGGAAAGTGACCCCAAAAATGCCCAAACTGACAAAATGAAATCAAAAAATGACAGAAAAATAGACAAAATGACAACAAGAACACAAAAACTGACAAAAACACACAGAATGACACAAAATGATGACAGGAATGATGTTGATTAGAACATGAACTGAAAATACAGTCGGTCTAAGTCCAACATCAGGAGAGAGATGACCAGAAATGATAAAAAACTATAAAATAAATCTATTCATGAGGCACTAAATACTGTTTCTTTCCACTTATTTATAAAATGTAATGTAAAATGTAAATAAAAATGCTCTATAGTTGTTGTTGTTTCACAGAATTCAGTTCAAAATGTTTTAGTCGGACAAAGGGGGAACTTGGAATTAAAAACAAGAGAAAGAAAGTTTAAGAACCACTGATCTATAGAGTAATGATGGGCAGCCTTTACCTGATTGGCTGGTCATAACCCTAATTGTAATTAAATGTTTGTTGTTATTACTTTTTATTTGTATGAAACCTTGATCCCAACATTCAAAATCCCAGTTTTCCTTTTCTTGAATAAATAAATTAATTATTTTAGTTTGCTTAATATTGTAAATTGATATTATTTAAATACAAATTGATAGAAAAAAATAAAATAAACACAATAAAAATAATAGGCAAGAAGCAAAAGCTCTCTCCACACATTCTTATTTACATATACATATATATATATATATATATATATATATATATTAAACACATCTGTTATCCCAACTTAAAACCATGAATAATATTTTTTTTAGCTTTGTAAAGTAAGTAAACAACTGAAATTCGTCACCGGGATCCCATAATTTTACACGCCTGCAACAGAAATACAGTAAATCTAAACTTCACATTTTTCCACACTTTTGGATATTAAAAATTATAAATGCCTCCTAAAATTATAGCTACTCTCACTTTAAAAATGTCTTACATACTATCAAAAACAATATAATTTTTCTACTTATATCCATTATCTCTAATATTTAAATACAGTATATACAATATACTGCAATTTTAGGGTTTTTGGTTGATTAAATAATTTATTAGTTGCATCAAATGCCAACAACACCCAACAGTTACCCTAATTGTCATAAAAATATTTGTGATAACAATTTCTAATGTTTTATTTTATATAAAATATTTTGCACTTTGTCCATTTTTATGACAAGGAATTGGAATTTTGTTCCCTCACCATTTGCAAAAACCAGTGGATTACAGCGCAATCTTACTGGTAATAAATTTAGGTCATAAAGCTTTTGTTTTTTGGCCAGTTCTGCATTTTTATTTATTTATCTCATTATTAATTAATTTTTATTTTTTATATATATGTATATATATATATATATATATATATATATATATATATATATAACTGTTTTTAATTATATAACTGTTTTTAATTGTGTCATACGTTTGTTATTTCTTATTATTCATATTTTTGATAAGTTATTTTCATGTTCTGGGGCTATTTTTTATTGCAGACTTTTACTGAGAAATCTTACCGAGTTTATGTCATAAATCTTTTGTATTTTGACAAATTCTATATTACTTATATTTACTTTTGTTATGTATTATCATTATTCATAATTTTGATAGGTTATTTTTAATGCAGACTTTTACAAAGTGTGCCAGGCTTTGTTTTGATACAAAGCAGCTCATCAAAATAAAAAAAACACACCAAACTGGTAATGGAGGCAGAGGAACTGGTTGCACCTGTTTGATGGGAGCAGTAAGACTTTATCCAAACTGGAGCTTTTTGAGTGGTTTCTGCAGCCTTGGGCTTCTATAGTAGTTCTGCTACTGTTAGCTTTGTTAAGGTTACATCATTTGGTTAAACATTAGTCACGTAAATCCTTGTTTTTGTTTGCTCTGAGTCCTCAACTTCTTCCTCTAATTCATCTAAAGTCTTCACAGTGTTTGAATGATGTAAAAAGCAGTTCCAAAAGACAGTCAGACAAGGGAGTACCTTTAGGTAAATGTTTTATTACAAATCAGTGATTTAAGTAAACAAAAGCACACGTCAGATATTAGATGATAATAACTTTTAACATTGTCTGTAGAACAGCTGTATAATGTACATCATAGCTTTCTTTTTAATACCATTTACACGGCCACACATTATGGATTTTTTGGGGTTTCACACACGTTTAACACACAATTCATCTTCTGCTGGACGGATAAATACCAGCGCTGCAACACAAACCGTCCTTGGGTCGTCTTTCCAGTCTCTCGAACAACACGTTCGACTGTTTGTGAATGTCCCCAAAAAGAAAACCAGTTCTTACCCTGAGTGGAAGAGACTCAGAATGAAGGAGGGTTACTCAGTAGTAATGTACAGTCTGTGTCTGTGGAGAAGTGTCTCTCAGACGTAGGCTCGGCTAGAGACCACGGATCTGGCACCGGCGTACTTGACCGGGTACTCTGGGCTGTCCTTGGGTGGGCACGAGCTGCAGAGGAGGGCGCCACCAAGGAGGAGGAGCGCAGCTGTTCCCCAACCGATGTAGAGCGCGGCCCCCAGCTCCCTCCTCTGAGGGTTGGTCAGGATGGGGTTGTAGAAGTCCCTGATGATGGTGTTGGCCGACCAGCACACAGGCACCAGAACCATGACCCCAGCGCAGATGAAGATGACCCCGGCCGCAATGGCCACCCTGGACTTGGCTCGCGGGTCCTCCACAAAGTTGGTGCACTTGCCTCCGGCGATGCCCAGGAGGACCCCGAGGGCGCCGAGGATGATGGCGATGATCACCAGGGCTCTGGCGGCCTGGAGGTCCTGGGGAAGAGCCAGGAGGGAGTCGTAGATCTTACACTGCATCTGGCCCGTGCTCTGCGTCACGCAGTTCATCCACAGACCCTCCCAGATGACCTGCGCCGTCACAATGTTGGCACCAATGAACGCCGTCACCTTCCACATTGGCAGGGCGCAGATGATGATGGAGCCCAGGAAGCCGATAATGGCCAGGACGAAACCCAGCATCTGTCGTCCCAGTGACACCATGGTGAGGTTTGAGTTACTCTCAGAAGAAGAAGAAGAAGAAGCAGCAGTAGCAGCTTTGGCTGTGGGGTTGAATGAAGCATGCAGGGCGGTGTCTTCAGTTTTAAGGTTGTCTGTGTTGAAGGTGGAGTCACATTGTCCTCCCCTCTGACCTGAAACCAGTGCACGGCGAGTCTTCCTGGCCAAACCAGATTCTTGACATTGTATGTATGTGATCAAGGTGCAGTTTCGACGAGACGAGCATCCATGTGTCATTGTGGAAAAAAGGAGGCTCGGTCTTCCTCATTCAAACAATGCTGACCGCTCATTGGTCAAGACACTGGGCAATCAAAGCCTGTCACTGGTTTGGTTTCACCGGATGTCACCGGTTGCTTCCATTTATGGTTTATTTCCTTTTTATTTCTGGGAAAACTTTTTAATCCTGCTTTTCTCAACAGTTTATGGAAGCATGTGTGACACCCTGTTTTAAAACGAGACACAATTTATAAATAAATACATATTAGAGATTGTTATTCCATAGATTACTGAGAATAGAGATATAAAAGATAGAGTTGGAGTGTTGTTGTTTTTGCAAATCTTATAAAGAAACTGGTCAGATTAATTGATAAATAAATTAGTAAAATATCTATTAATATATATTTTCAGTAAAAGTGAATATGTTGAGCTTTTTATTTGTGATTTTTCTTTCTCTGCTAAAATTTAAACTAAGTTATGAAGCTATTGCCAAAAGGAGCTAAAAATGACTCAAAAAGCATTTGTGACAATACAAAGAAATATTTTATTCAAATTTCACAATTTCAGAATTAATGAACACATTCCCACGAGTCAAAATCGATGTGAAAAAAAGAAATAAATACAGTGATGGTGACCTATAGGCGTCAAACACAGCACAAAGTCAAGAAAATGAAAAATACAGTCATTGCAGGATTTGTTCATCAAAGTGTGAATACGGTGCAATCTTTGCTCAAATGTCAATAAGTCTGTGTCCGTTCAGGCTCAGATGTATCGGCCGGCTGCGTATGTTGGGGGAGGCTGAGTGTAGGGTTTGTTGGGATAATAGGAGCCTGTGGGTGTGTATGCTCGGCTGGATGGAGCAGCGTACACGGGGGTGTAGGCTGGTGGGTAACCAGGGTAGGTGTACTGTGGATTGTACAGGGGTCTCTGTGGAGGACAGGAGGTCGTGAGGATAATCCCTCCGATCAGGAGAAGGGCCGCTGAAGCCCAACCGATGTAGATGGACGCTCCAATCTCCCTTCTCTGCGTCTCGATGGTCGTTGGGTCCTGGAAGTCCGTGATGGTGATGACCGCAGACCAGCAGACGGGGACCAGAACCAGGACGGCCGCCAGAATGATCAGACATCCGGATATGATGACCACGTTGGCCTTGGAGTGGTCCTGCTTCAGGCAGCTGGTGCACTTGGCGCCGATGAAGGAGATGATGAAGCCGATGAATCCGAAGACGAGGGAGATGATGACCAGCGCTCGGGCCGCCTGCAGGTCCCGTGTCAGCCGCATCACTGAATCGTTGATCTTGCACTGCATCTGGCCTGTGCTCTGCATGATGCAGTTCATCCAAAGGCCGTCCCACACGATCTGGCCCGTCACGATGTTGGCGCCGATGTAGGACGTGACTCTCCACATGGGGATCCCGCAGGTCACGGCCACGCCGACCAGGCCCACAAAGCTAATGACCTGGCCCGCCGTCTCCTTGCCACATCTCCCCATGGTGAAGAAGAAGAAGCAGCTGTTGCGTCGTCGTCCTCAGCCGGAGAGACGAAGGCTTTTTCTGCTCAGAGCTCCTCCAGCTGCTGTTTGTCAGAAAATGTGACGAGGGCTGAGCTGTTGTCAGGTGAGTTTCTCTGGACTGACTGGATTCCTCAGGTTGGAGCAGGAGGAGTGGCTCTGCTTTGGTTTAGTTCTCCAACAGCCCTTCGTATTAAATGATCCTTTCAACAGGATGTAAACTAATCAGATTTCAGCCAAAATGTTTGTGAGAACTGTTGAAACTAGTGTTGACCACGTTCATTTAAACGACCATAACTCTGCTAATATTTGCTCTGTCCGTGAAATTCCACCAGTTTCTGAAAGCTAATAAGTTGCTCTTTACGTATCATATCATTACGGTAATTTAAGTCGTAAGTGAGGGAATAATTAAAGACGCTGCTTCTTTTTGACAAAATCGTCAGGAAAATAGAAATGTTGCCCAAAGTCCAAGATGGATTGAAAGAGACCAAATATTTGTGGATTTGATTAAAAAATATCAGCAGGAAGATGTTTTAACTATTTTTTTTTATTGTATTTATGCATTTGTTTGTTTATAATTGCCATTTTTATTTCTTATTTTGTGTGTATTGTCTTTTAGGTTTCTATTTATGATTGAGTTTTCTGAAAAAATAAAATAAAAGGTCAAAGTCAAAGATGATGAATTTCTGCTGTGATGCAAATCTTGCCCGGGAGCAAAATTGCTTAGTGTTGGCACTGGATGCACTGATATCTGTGCTGTTCAAGTGTTCAGTCATTAAAAAAACCTGCAGAAGGCTTTGAAACACAAAAGGAGAAGGAAGTGGTTGAAATGTTGATGCACAAAGCAACACAGAGAGAGACGATGAGGGCGAAACAACCTGAGACGGAACACACACACACACACACACACACACACACACACACACACACACACACACACACACACACACACACACACACACACACACACACACACACACACACACACACAGCTTACTGAACGTTAACTATCATTGGGAGTGTGTGCAAAGTTAAAAAATGATCAGCGCGCTGTGTGAACTCTGATAACGATCGGAAGAAACAAACACGCTGCTTATCGGAGGATCATTAATTCATTTGAATAAAATACTGAACTATAAGTCTGCTTTACTCAGAAGAAGAAGAAACATCCTGAAGCACAGCTAATGCACAGTTTGTGGCTCATAAAACATCCATGATTTGAGAAAAGAAAACAACAGCAAAAACAAAGGTTGATCACATTTCTTTCAAACACATTAAAGATGTGCAACTTTGTTAAATTACTCATGAAAACACATTATAATCCCTAATCTTTGACTAATCCCTAACCTTCTTAGCAAGAAGGCTTATAGCTTCAAATCCAGTCACACCAAGTTTGCATGTTCTCATTCATTAATATAATATAAAAACATGTAAATAAGACAGTTTTCCTCTGCATTTCAAAATGAGTTGGACCATTTGCATCTGAAATATCTTATAAAGCTGTTAAACTTCCATGAAACGCAAGATTTTACATATCTGTGGCTCGAGTAGCCTGTTAGCATGTTAGCATCTAAATTAGCCCCAAAAGACTGGAAAGTATTAGGCAAGAAAATGTGATTTTTTTTTTTTAAAGGGGGAAGCCATTAATCCATTTTTGTTTTTTTAATAAACAAAACTATTAAACTGGCACAAAAAAAAAGTTAATGAAAAGGAGCTAAAATTTCCACATAATTTCCAATTTCCATGAAACCCAAGAATTTACATTTCTGTGGCTCAAGTAGCCTGTTAGCATCTAAATTAGCCCCAAAAGACTGAAAAATATTAGGCAAAAAAATTAAATTTTTTTAAGGGGGAAGCCAATAATCTGTTTTTTTTTTTTGTTTGTTTTTGTTTAAATTTACATATATCTTTGTAAGAAAAAGAGAGTTTAGGGTTAAAAACGTGCAGTCTTTAGTTTACTGGGGCTTAAACTTTAATAATATCGTGATCAATTATTTTTTCCTTTTTCCCCCAAACGCCTTTAACAAAAAAAAGGGAAAAACAAAACAAATATTAAAAGTTGCACATAAAACATATCATGAAAAGGAGCCAAATTTTTAATTATACAATTTAACAAATATTATTATATCCATCAAGATTTATAGTTTCCCACCTTCATATTTATTTATTTTAGATGATTTAGATGTTGTGGTCTCATCTTCACCTTCTTTGGATTATTCTGTGCTGCTGCTCCCACACACACACGCACACGCACACACACGCACACACACAGAATAACAGCAACACTACAAACTCACTAGTGTGGGTGTTTTTCTGCTTCCAAACAGTCGGCCAGGGGGCAGTTTGAGGAAATGTCATTTAGTAAATATTGCAACGCTAAGAGTGAAAACACCACAAACCTGTTCGCCCACATCAACCCTGATGATTCTGCCACAGCAGAGGGAGGGGGTGGCGGGGGGTCCATGAACAGCGAGAGTTCATGTTACAGTTGGTTGTCAGATGTTATTTTACGCTCAGGCAGTTTGAAAGGTTTTATTTTTATCTCTGTTACACTTTGTTGCTTTGGTTTGAACACTTGAACACAACCGTGCACTGTTTTCATGACCTGAAGGTCACAGACGTCTGCCACCTGCGCGTGGGCTTTGTCTGCTAAACTTATGACTGGAACGAGAATAAAAACCTACGATGAAATGATTCTACTATTGTACTATTGTCATTTGTCCTCAGAGCTGTTCAATTACAAGATCTGAGGAGAAAGTGGAGAGAAAACCTCACAAGTTGAGGTCGATTGTGTTTATCAGTTGTTCTGGTTAGCTTTTAGCTAGCTATTACAGTTATTGTCACACACACATCCTAAATAAAGTTTATTGATTGTAATCGGGTGAACATATGTCTGGTTTTTATCTGGACCGTCCGGACAGATTTTATAAACAGATGAAAATGTCTTTTTTACCAGAGACCCTGAACACATCAATTTAAAAGACTTTAACTCCACTAATATTTGCTCTATCAGAGAAATTCCACCAGATTCTCAAAGCTAACGAGTTGCTCTTTACAGTCAGTATCATGTCATTACAGTAATTCTACTCACACGTCATGGAATCATTAAAGATGCTGCTTTGTTTAAACAATATCTTCACACACGCAGCAGAGAGAAGAGAAAGAGTGAAATGGACCAAAAACCAGTGGATTTACTAAAAAATGAAACTCTCCTCGATGATAAAACCTCTGTATATGTGGTTAGAGAGGGATTTGAACACAAAGGAGGAACGTGACCTATAATCAGGAAGTCAAGTGCAGTTATTTATTGACGTGTATATTCAATGATTATTTAAGCCTTGAGGTATTTTTTTCTTCTAGTTATAATTTCTAGAAGGTGATGTTTTTTCATTGTTTCAATGACTGAGACATTTTCAGAAGGTTTATATGAGATTTTTCAAGGACAGATTCAATGCATAATAAAGGTGACTGACTTCTGATTTCACTGTTTTTAAAGTCTTTGTTATAAAGAGAGAAATTCATTTTAAACCTTATGGACAACAACAACAACTTAATAATAAGACAATATTGTATTTGGAAGATACAAGGTAGATTCAAGAAAACGTTGAGTACTTTAAGTATGAAGCGGTCGGCCCAAGTGTTTTCTTTTGTGGATATGAAAATAGAATCGTCCTAATTGTCGTGATATTTAGGTTTTTGCTGATATCTTGATATCGTTGACAGTCCCAGTTTTTACACTCGCTTCAATTTCCAACTGAACTGAAATCAATAAGGAAAGTCTGGGCAAAATTGTGATTCAAGATATATTAAGTTTCTATTTTTGCGAAGAGAAAATGACAATATCGCCTGTATCGAGGTATATCTAGATTTTTTAAACCCATTTTGATTTATACAATCATACAGTATATTTACTATTATTTACAGTGTCCTCCTTTACAATGTTTCCATATTTCTCAGATATGTATTTTTATAGCTTATTTTGTATTAAAATACTAGTTTTAGGAGTCGTTGCTTTCACTACTTCTCAGAACAGCATGAAAAGCTCAGTCAGATGGATTACTGAGAGCGTACTAACCCCAAACAAGCCACACTCACACGTGCTGTCCCTTACAGGAGAAAAAGTGGCACAAATTGATCAGCTGTTTGTTAATAAATGTGCCTGTGTGGCATTTTTCATTAGCAAATTTAACCAAGAATTGTCTTTATGGTCAGACTTTATTGAGTTAAAAATAGAGATTAATATCATATATCGACATTTTCAGAGAAAAACATCAATAGTTTTGGTTCATATCGCCCAGCCCCGATATAGTATACATCCGGGTATTTCTCATGTACATATTTTCATACTATCTAACACGTACATACTCATTTTGAAGTCAGACTTTGTATAAGTAGTACGTTAGGATGGCATTTGCAACACAGTGTCTCAACACATGAGACACAAATCGACACGCACACAGTAGTGATAAGTACATGCACGTTCGCGCACACGCAGAGACAGACGGGGATACACACACTGTCTGTAAATACACACAAAGCTTGATGAACCCTCCGATTAGCGCAGAATCTGCTCTTTATAGAAGCACAGAGTCAAAAACATCACCGTGGGAACGCACGCAGCAGTGGCCTTCCTCATTAGAAACAATGCCCACTGAGGGCTGTGATTGGAGGAAACCCTCCTCCCTCCTCTCAGCTTTTATAGGAGGGGCGGGGCCAACAGTGAAAGTTGATGACGCAGGGCAATCCAAATAATCCATCTCAGCCAATAGAAAAATTCAATTGTAATAGCAGCGTTCAACCCCTAGTGGCCAGTAACTCTGACATTTTACAACTAAATAAACAAAATTAAAATGCCAGGATCAATCAACAGCACTACTTAATACCCAAATACATATGTATTCAGCAGAAAACAGGGTTTGGGGTTTAGTTACTCTCTAAAGATTTTGATAATATTGTGTTATCGGTGACAGTTTCAGTCTTTACGTTTGAATTGAAATCAATAAGAAAAGGATTGTTAACTGATCGATAAGTGTCTTCTCCTCCTGATTTCCACTAAAAACACGTCCGTCCAAGGCGTTCAGACGTATTCCCTCGATGTGGAGACGGACCTGACCGGAGTGAATTTGGGCACGTAGTGGGGCTGGTGGTGGTGTTTGGGGGGACAGTTCCAGCACAGCAGCCCCCCTCCCATCAGCAGCAGGGCGGCCGCGGCCCAGCCAATGTACAGCGACGCCCCCAACTCGAACCTCTGGGCGGCAATCACCAGCGGGTTGTAGAAGTTGGTGATGATGGTGTGGGCCGACCAGGACACGGGGATCAGGACCAGCAGGGCGGACACCATGAACAGGACCCCGGCCGCGATGCACGCCCTGGCCTTGGAGCGTTCCTCCTCAATGCAGTTGGTGCACTTCCCTCCGGCGATGGACATGACGACCCCGAACAGGCCCGTGATGATGGAGATGATGATCATGGCGCGAGCGGCCTGGAGGTCCTGGGGCAGAGCCAGCATGGAGTCGTAGACCTTACACTGCATCTGTCCCGTGCTCTGGACCACGCAGTTCATCCACATGCCCTGCCAGATGGTCTGAGCCGTGATGATGTTGGCGCCAACGAACGCCGTCACCTTCCACATGGGCAAGGCGCACACCACGATGACCATGAACCAGCCAATGAGGGCCATGGAAATCCCCATGAGCTGAAGTCCCTGAGAAACCATCACGACGATCAACAGGAAACAAGTGACGAGCAGTCGGATGGTGTTTATGGTACGACCGGGTGAGAAAAAGGGGAGCAGACATCAGGGGGTGTGATACCACAGCTCTGTGTTCTCATTGGTTGGTAGAAGTTTACACACAAACAGAGAGAGAGAGTCACCTTCAACTATGCTGACCTGGCAGAAACTACATGAGTCAAGGTCATAGGGAAGGAAGGAAGGAACGTTAGGCCCTTATGAAGAAAACATTAAATCCATAGTGTTTAGTGCTGCCCCCAAATACAAATACACCAAAAACACACAAAAATGACAGAAAGGAAAAAGAAAATACACAAAATGATTTAAGAAATAAACACACGTGAAGAAAACACATTAGAATGAGTACAAAATACACAAAAAAAAACAAACAAAACAAATGAAAAACATACAAAAATGAGAGAAAGCCTTAAAAATGATGAGAAAATACATAAAATGACAGGAAAATACACAAAATAACAAAAAACTCTTTCTTGTTTCCTGTATTAATGATCAGATTTGTCATTTTTCTAAATGTTGACATTAATGTTAATAATTTGGCCCTCAGGTCAGAAATAATGATTTCTCTGGTCTAAATGTACGTTGGTCTAAATTAACACACACACACACACCAGGAGGTCACGAACTGTCAGCATACTGACATTAGCATTAGCCTAGCATTAGCAATAACCTAGCATTAACAGTAGCCAAGCATTAACATTAGCATCAACCTAGCCTGGCATTATTGAATTTTTAATTAATGTTTTCAGTTGTCAACCTTTTTGATTTGTAAATTTTTAATAGTTATTAAAGTAAATCTTGTTCTTTTTTCTTTAAAAAACAAGTTTTATCTTTTCACAAGAATTTGACCAAATCCTACTCCTCATTTTTATCACATTTATTTCCCCCCCCAAAAAATTATATTCACTTAATTAATGTTATTTAATTATTTGGCCATTTTAAACTTGTTTTTTAGTTTTCAAGCATTTCATTAAAGTAAACTTTTTTTTTACTAGAAATTTCTAAATTTGTAGTCCTTTAAAAAAAAAAAAGTGTGTCATGTTGCTGCAATACACTTCAATCAATATGATTTAACATGAGACCTAAAATAAAATACACACAAAGCACAACAAAAGTACAACAAAATCTTTATTTACATTTTCAGATCAAGGCATATAAAACACACATAATGAAATTGAAATAATGCAAAAAGGAGTTAAAAAGGATGAATTAATACAAAAACAAACAGCGTAAGAATGACATTCCCGTGCGTACGGATGTTGTTATATTTGTTCCTTTCTCTCGCTCCACATAACAGTTTTCTGGGTGTGGCGCTCCTCGTCCTCTCAACAAACCCTGAAGCGATGCAGTAAAACAAACTCTCAGAAAGCTGAAGCCATATCGCGTGGTTTCCAGGTTTTAATCACCATTGAGGGTCCGGTCCCTATGTCCAGTCTCATGGAGCCCCTCCCGCTCAGACGTAGTCCTTAGGGGCGGAGGAGCGCGGCGGCGCCGAGTACTTGGCCGAGTAGTTGTCCTTAGGGGGGCAGTTGGCACAGAGGAGTGCCCCACCGAGGATGAGGAGGCCAGAGGCCCCCCAGCCGATGAAGAGCGCGGCCCCCAGCTCCCTCTTCTGGGCGCTCACCTGCATGGGGTTGTAGAAGTTGCTGATGATGGTATTTGCCGTCCAGCTCACGGGGATGAGGCAGAGGACGCCGGCGATGATGAAGATCACGCCCGCCGCCACCCCGATCCTGGCCTTGGCGGACTCGTCCTCCACGCAGTTGGTGCACTTCCCCCCGGCGATGGCCAGGAGGACCCCCAGGACGCCGAGGAGGATGGAGATGATGATGAGGGCGCGGGCTGCCTGCAGGTCCCTGGACAGAGCCAGCATGGAGTCGTAGACCTTACACTGCATCTGACCCGTGCTCTGGACCACGCAGCTCATCCAGATCCCCTCCCACGTGGTCTGAGCCGTCACGATGTTCTGGCCCACGAAGGCCGTCACCTTCCACTGGGGGAGGGCGCACACGATGATGGCGCCGATCCAGCCGATAATGCAGAAGGCGATGCCTAACATCTGTAGCCCTGCTGCCACCATGATTGATTCCTCTGTGCTGTGATAAAGAGTTCTAACGACGTGTGATGGAGGTCCGTCCTCAGAGCGAGTGTGAGGAGGAGGACGTTGGAGGAGGCCTTTTATGGCCCCTCACATGCACCTGTCACACCCACCCATGGTTCCCCCGAGGCCAGACGTGTGCCATCATGTCCGTCTGTGTCACCCAGCAGGTGGAAAAAGGCTGGGAGTGACTCACTGGAGTTGATCCTCAGAAACACCAGGAGCCACTCCTTTAACTCACAACACTTGGAGCACTTGGGGTCCTTTGGCAAATTTCTGTTTCAGAAACATTTGTCATATTTCACTTAATTCAGGAACTACAGAGTTTGATTTAAATATGTGTCCAAACCGTTTAAAGCTTCAAACACTTCCCCTCACCATCTTCTGATACATAATGAACAGATACACAAAGACTTTTCACAGCGTAGGGAGATTCGTTTGAAATGTATAAACTCTCTGAGGGCCAAATTATATGAAGTTAAGCTAAAGTTGTTGCTTTTTTTAATCTTTGTTACTGCCTTACTTTTAAAGCCAAAAGTTATTTGTTGAATTAATGACGGGTGATGATGAATGTAGTGAGAGAGTTACTGTATAGAAAAGAAATAACATTTTAATCAAAAGACTGATTCAAACTTAAAACCAATATCCAGAGTTTCTGAGAAATCTATGTTTATGTAACGAGTCATTCAGTTGATTCAGATGTGTTGGAGCAGGGACACATCCAAAAGTCTCAGGAATTCGGCCCTCGAGGACTAGAGTCTGACACCCCCGATCTAAAGAGTCTTCATGGGATTGGTTGGTATCGTCACCAACAGATGTACTCACACACCTCAGTTTAATGAAAGGTTTTAAGAGACAATGTGGAAACATAGATGTAGATACAGATAGATCTATCTGGCCTTGGATTTGACCACATGAAAAAAAAAACCTTAAATCCTCTAAAACTACTAGTTGTTCTGTTAAAATGGAATTTTAAAGGAAAGATTCAGTTTGATCGACTTGAAGAACAAAGCCTGACCTTGCTGCAGCGTCGCTCCTTGTAGGATGAAGAGTTGGAGAGGTCTTCCTCCACGTTCTGTAGCTGAGTTATTGCTGGTTCTCCACAGCAGAGCGCAGACATTAGGTGGAGGTTGTTAGAGAGTCACTGAGCATCATGGGTCTGATCCCAGGGAGCAGTGAGACGAGGCCGAGGCAGATCTGGGATTGATTCACAAAATGAATGGAGGCAGTGTTTCAGAGCCAGATCTGCTGTTAGGACTATAATACCTCTATTTTATCCCAGGTGGGATCGTTACAGGTATACGTGAGCCCGGCCATGGAGATTGGGTTCCACACACGAGGAGACGGCAAAGGAATTTGTACAATTAGGATCCTGAGGAGAGATGGCTGCAGGTCAGGATCAATCCTCAGAGAGCGTGCACGCTGCGCACGTGCACTAATGAGCACAGAGAGTCCAAAGCAAGGATTCCCAACCAGGAGTAACACACCTCCAGTATAAAAAAGACCAGAAACGACCCAAAACAAACACACAAAAGGGCAGAAAAATACACATGGCAACAAAAATACACAAAACGAGTCAAAAACCACCTGAAACGACACTAAAAACACACACTATGAGTCCAAAAACTACAATAAAAGTTCACAAACACACAAAATTACAAAAAACCTACAAAAAATACATACATTACAGAAAAATACAAACAATGACAACAAAAATACAGAAAATGACAAATATCACATATTATATAACAAATTATATATATATAAAAAATAAATATGTACAAAAATACATACAAAAGGGCAAAAAAACAATGAACAAAAGAACAATACACAAAAAAACTCTCAAAAAACACATAAATGACAACAAAAACACAAAATCATGATAAAGACACACACAAGTGCTGAAAATATATAAAAAATGACTCTAGACACGCAAATCCATAACAAAAAAGAACAACATGACTCCAAAACACGCAAAACAACAACAGAAACACAGAAAATGACAGAAAAATACACATGGCAACAAAAATACACAAAATGAGTCACATAAAACAAATATTACCAAAAAAAAAAACACAAAATAGCAACAAAACACACACAAAATGATTCCAAAAACTACAATAAAAGTGCACAAATAACACACAGAATTACAATATAAATTCAGAAAATGACTCCAAAAAACATATATTACAGATTATATAATAATAACTACAAAATGAATATAAAAAAATAAAACAAGTGCACATAAAATGAGAGTTCACAAAATGACAGAAAAACACACAAAGCAACAGCAAAGCTACACAAAATTACTTCAAAAACAAGCATAACAACAAAAACACACTAAATAACTCACAACCCAACCCACAAACCAACAACTAACACACACTAAATCAGAAAAAATATATACAAAACGACTGTAAAAACACAAAACAACAACAAAAATACAAGAAGATTATTTCAACAACACACAAATGACAAATACAACAAAAATGAGTAAAAAATAAATAAACATTACGGGAAAAAACACACAATCTCACTCCAAAAACTACAACAAAAGTGCACAAATAACACAAAATCACAATATACTTTCAGAAAACAACTCCAAAAAAAACATACATTACAGAAAAATATACACAATACTAACAAAAAAACACAAAAATCACATTTTCTATAGCAAATGATACATATATAAAAGAAAGATGTACAAAACAAATGCAAAAACACAAAACGTTTTTGCATTTTCAACAAGAAAAGTTTTATTTATATTATGAAAGGGTTCAAAGTCAATTTAATTTGTTTTTAATAAATGCAATAATCATGAATAAATGAAATAATTTACATTTTTATGCCTTATTTTTTCCTTTTTAAAATATCAGATGTGGTGATACCAGTGTGTGTGTGTGTGTGTGTGTGTGTGTGTGTGTGTGTGAGTGTGTGTGTCAGAGGACGTGAGAAAGTGCCAGAGGGAGAGGAGGTGTGACAAGTGTCAGCAGGTTCTGCTATTAGTCTGAGACAAGCCCAGGCTTCACAGTTACCAACGGCTTTATGTCTCAATAACTCACACTTATTCTGATTAATAATCACTAGTGTTGTGTTCAACACCACACTATCCCAGACCAGAATGCACAGAGACCAAGACCATAAACATTTTTTTTTTTAATTTAAAAATTTATATAAATAAATGAAATTATGACAAGGTTCAACAGTTAAATAACATTTTCTCTTTAGTTTTAGTTCCTTTTAAATAAATGATAAATTCACAATTATTCTACACATTTGAAAACAATATTTTTATGTCAGCTGAATGTACAGTCAGTGTTTAAAAGTATTTCTGCCCAGAAACAACATGGCTGGTCACCTACACACCACAGAGTGTTTCCTCTTTGCTGTGATGTTACAAATATATTCTTTGTGGTTCGTGAAACCAAAGTTCACAACCAACAAGTTAGCGGACATGTTTAGCTCCGCCTCTCTCTCCTGCTTGTGTGTGTGTGTGTGTGTGTGTCACACACACGTCACTCAGTCACATTAAGGAAGGCTGTGGTCATTATGATTAAAGAATGAATAAAGGATTGTTTTATCCCGTTATTATCACATTATAAAAATGTTTAAAAATAGCAGGACTTAGTGCTGGTCTCCAACGGTCTTGAGGGAAAATCCCGAGTCCGAGACCGAGTCCATTAAAATTTGGTCTCGAGACCAAGACCGGTCTCAACTACTACAACACTAATAATCACTGATTAATAGGGAACACAACAGGACACTTTCATGGACTTCCTCTAATCTGGTCATTTCAACATGTCAGGAATGTGATTACATCATTACAGCTCTCAACGTAAACGCAAAACATGACCCAAAGCTACCCAAATAATACACAAAACAACACAAAATGATAGAAATTACAAAAAAAGACAATAAAAACACAATATGACAGCGAAAAATGCACAGAAATATTCGCAAATCACACTAAATGACTCCAAAAAATGCACAAACACACAATGAATCAAAATAATACATACAAAATGACTCCAAAAACACAAAACAACAACAAGAGAGAATACAAAATGACAGAAAAATATGCAACGTTTTAGCAAAACTACATAAAATCACTTCAATAAACACACATGACAAAAATTATAGAAAAAAAATACAAAATGATATATAAAAATAAGCAAAAATGACTCCAAAAACACAGCATAATACACAAAACAACTCCAAATACACACCAAATGTAAAGAAAAATGACAAAATACACAAACAACAAGCGCACACAAAAAGAGAGAGAAACACACAGCAAAGTTACACAAAATCACTTCAAAAACAAGCATAACAACAACAAAAACACACAAAATGACAAAACAAGTGCACATAAAATGAGAGGAGTTTACAAAATAAAAGGAAAAATACAAAATGACAACAAAAACAAAAACACACACAAACCATGTGTTAATGCTCAGTCATCATTATTGGTCATTATTCTAGATGTTGACATGAATGTTGATCATGTGATCCTCTGATCTGATACAATCACATGTTTGTGGCCCCCGCTGTAATAACACCCCCCCCCCCCCCCCGTTCCCAGTAATAAAAGCAGAGATCAATGATGTGTTTAATCTGTCACTGATTGTCTTTGTGTTTTGGTTTCTGACCTGAACCATGAATAAAGGGAGTTTCCTCCCTGACTTGTTTGGAAATGTGTGAAAAAAGCAAAGCATCACAGTGTGTGTACGTGTGTGTACGTGTGCGTGCGTGTGTGTGCGTGTGTGTACGTGTGTGTGATGTCACCGTGTAGAGACTCTCGGTCACAGTATCAGTGAGTAACTAAACATCAGCTGAGTCATTGTCACATGACACAAACAGAAAGGAAAGGAAAAAGCTGCTTTTGAATCATTAAAATATGAAATTATTACAACATTTAGAACAAATTACCTTTAAACTGTGCGATGTATAATGTATAAATAGGATAGACCTGTATTCCTAAGGCCAATACGTATTTGGCAATTGTTCATGTGAAAAACATCTTATTGTGTGGTTTATGTTGTTGAGTAATGTAACTTTATGTTGTTCTTTTTACTAATTCAATTGAAAGTAATAATTCAAGATAAACAGAAGACTGACCTTGACCTTAAATATGACCTTGAGCGAAGGTCAAGGTCACACATTGAAAGGAAATGTGGTTCAATGGTACCAGTCTGAGCACTGTATCTCAATGTGTGGCCAAGTTATAGGAGAACATTTGTTGTTTTTTTTTTAAAGTCATGAACTTTGACCCCTATCGATCTTTTTACTGGTAGGTCGTACAGAATCCGTGTATCATTCGTTTTTCATTATGTAACAAAAACATGAAAAACGAAAAAAAAAAAAAACTCATTATTTGATATTTGTTTCCAAAACCAAAATGAAAAAACGGAAAATGCGTTGTTTTTCAAATTCAAGCTCTTTTGCTTCAGTACAGAAAACAAAAAACAGAAAACGAACATCTGTATTCATTTTCTCCATCACCGATTTGCCAAAGTACGTGACCTGGAATTGAAGCGTTACACATTCCGTGATATCTTTAGCTCTGCAACACTTACGAGTCTCTAAATCCTCCTAAATGTCCATGAGGAGGTTCTGTGCCCAACACCAGCTAAAGCGAAAAGGACACGTTTCTGATGCACAGTTGGAAGCAGCGATCTTATAATGCCGAACTGCCGTTAGCATAGCCGTTAGCGTCAGATGAGAGTACACTTCCGGGTCACGTACTTTGGCCACTCGGTAATGGAGAAAATGAATACAGGTGTTAGTTTTCTGTTTTTTGTTTTCTGTACTGAAGCAAAAGAGCTTGAATTTGAAAAACAAGGCATTTTCCGTTTTTTTCATTTTGGTTTTGGAAACAAATATCAAATAATTAGTGTTTTTCATGTTTTTGTTACATAATGAAAAACGAATGAATGAATGACACACGGATTATACACCTTTGGTACATTTAAATAAAATACACCACTTGTGATGAGATTTTCATAAATGTAAACATCGAACTTCTACAATAATTATTCGTAGAGATATGGAAAACGTCTGTGACATTGTTCCTATAAGATGACACACGTGTCATTAGTGCTGCATTAATAGTTACAGGACTTTAAACTGCCAAATACAAATAGACATAATGACACGTCATGAAACAAACAATAAAGGTTAGAATTAGACTTTGAATTAATGGAAACTAGAGATGTAACGATTAATCATAAGGCAGTTAAAAATCGATTCATAGGTATCACGGTTGATATCGATTTTCTGAAAATTGAATCGCAGTACTTTTTTAAACCAGCAGAGGGCAAGTGTACAAGTGTAGGCGGCGGGCGGAGTCTGCTAATACTTTCTTTCTTATTTTTATTTTATTTAACCTTTATTTAACCAGGAAAAAAAATCCCGTTGAGATTAAAAACCTCTTTTTCAAGGGAGTCCTGGCCAAGAGGCAGCAAAGTTACAACACTGAACAGAAATACATTTACATTACATTAAAATGACACGATAACATAAGAATCAAATAAAACAATTACAGACAACTGAGGCAGTCTCAAATTCTCTCAGTTTCATTTTAAAAGCATTCAGGGATAACAATTCAGTCAACTTCCAGTCTCTTTACAGTGTGTTCCAAGCACAAGGAGCTGCCTTCTACTCTTAAATATGTTAGCGCCGAAAGAATATCTGTAATATTACTTGAATATCGGTAAAAGTCACGTTTTTCTATTAGCTCTGTCTGCTAGCATAGCTTCTCTTCTTCACTGCAAGAATTTCTGCATGCCAACCGACCACTGTGTTACCAGCGCCCTCTGCTGGTCCAAACAAATATGACGTAAATCAGTGTAATCACGGTTTTTTTTTTTTTTAAAGTCCAATTGTTAAGGCACAAAATACATTTTCAGTTGCTCTTTTAAAAGAAAAAGAACTATTATGCAGTTTTGCATTGTTTATTATAGAACCAGAATTTAAATGAATAGGCTTCATTTTCATTTCTATTATTCCTTTATTTATTTCATTCAAGATTTATTTTTAGTTAAATTGCATTGTTTTGAATAGTTTATCAAGGGATTTTTTTGACAATGAAATATAAAAGGAAAATAATACAGTATTTTCTAGTTTTTTTCCCCAAAAAAAATTTTGTCTACAGTCCCATTTTGTAAAATAAATCATGAGAGAATCGTATCGTGAACCCAGTATCGTGAATCGAATCGTATCGGGAGTTGAGTGAATCGTTACATCCCTAATGGAAACAAATGACAACTGTAAATTTGTCTATTTTGAGTGTAGAAATGAGTTGGAAATCTGTCAATTACAATTTTGCCCATTAGAGTTTATTCCAGTTGGGATTTTGTTTGTCTGGAGTTTCTCCAATCTGTCACTGTCTACTAAAACTTTACCTGTTGGGATTTTTCTCGTTGGAAAATTGTTCATTGGAATTTTGTTCGTCTATATTCTATCCGTAAAGAATGTGTTTTGTTATGATGAAAGGACAAAATCCCAATGGACACAATCCCAATTTAATTCTAATGCATAATTTGAAAAGTAAAAATCATATTTTTCTAACATGGGGTTGGGCTTTTGTTCTTTGAGATTGAGTTTGTTCGGAATCTGATAGCGTCTACTAAATGTGTAAGGTATTTGTAGGGATTGTCCATTGGAATTTTGTTTGTTCGGATTTTGTTTGTTATGGTTTTGCCAGTTTGACATTTTGTCCATTTATGATTTTGACTTTGAAAATTTTTCAATTACAATTTTGTCCATTAGAGTTTATTCCGGTGGGGATTTTGTTTGTTTGAAGTTTCTCCAATCTGTCACTGTCTACTAAAACTTTATTTGTTGGGATTTTGTTGGTGGAGAATTTTTCATTTGATCTGTTCAGAAGTTTTGGAAGTGTTCCATCTCATATTATTCATTGGGATTTTGTCAGACTGGATTCCATTTGTTCAGATTTTGTCAGTTTGCAATTTTGTCCATTGGGAGTGTGTCAGAGTTTTGTCCGTTGGGATTTTGTTTGTCAGAATTTTGTCCATTAGGATTTTATTTGTTGGGAGTTTGTTTAATCTAATATTGTCTATAAAAATGTGTCTCTAGAAAATTGTCCATTGGGATTTTGTCCGATTGGATTTTATTCGTTCAGATTTTGTCTATTGGTGTTTTGTTTGTCACAATTTAGTCCATTAAGATTTTGTCTGTCAGAGTATTTTTCCATTGGGATTTTGTCTGTTGGGAGTTTGTCCTATTTAATATTGTCTGTTAATTTTTTTGTTTTTTTTTTTTGCCTGTGGAAAATTGTCTTTTGGGATTTTGCCTTTCAAAGTTTTTTCCACTGGGATTTTGTCCGACTGAATTCCATTTGTTCAGATTTTGTCAGATCGAAATTTTGTCCATTGGGAGTGTGTCATAGTTTTGTCCATTGGGATTTTGTTTGTCAGAATTTTCTCCATTAGGATTTTGTCTAATCAAACATTGTCTATTTAAAAACATTTGGAAAATTGTCCATTGGGATTTTGTCCGACTGAGTTCTATTTGTTCAGATTGTGTCTGCTGGAGTTTTGTCCATTGGGATTTTGCCTGTGGAAAATTATCTATTGGGATTAAGGTTAGGGTTAGGGTTAGGGTTAGGGATTTTGTCTATTGTGATTACGTCATGGATTTTGTTGATACACTTCCTGTTGCAGCTGCATGTAGACGCCATAACGCTAGTTTATATTGATTTCCTTCCTATTCTAAGTTAATTCTTTACTTCTAATTCTTATTTTCTGGGTATATTTATTTTCTTCTTTTTTTTCCCAATTTATTGTTATAATTTTGGCTTGGCTGGAATGTATAAAAATTAAATGTAAAAAATGTAAATGTAAAAAAATTAAAGGCAAAAGCCCTGATTTAATTAATTAATAATAGTTATGACAATAAAAACCACTGGAAATGAAGATAAATGATTACTTTATAGTTTAGGGAGTGACTGGTTCTGTAATGTTGCTGCTACAAACAGGAATTAACAATATTAATGTCAGTGAATAACAACGAGGAACAAAGTTGCTTCCTTTTCATTTGAAAACATTGTTTAACTTCCTCTAACTTGACCTTTTCCACTGTTCCATAGACGCCATCGCACCTCAGAGCGTTTCTCTGTGTTTGGGACCAAATCCACACAGAAACATCGTCAGTGGAAGGAAACACGACTGTGGAAAGTGTCGTTAGGAAAGAGGAACACTGGCTAACTGGTCTGACTGGTTTCCACTCCCAGACGACTGGTGCAAGGTTCAGCTACACATGTGGTGGCACGTCAGAAAAAAGCCCCTGCTGCTGCTAATGTGAGAAACAAACACAGAGAGAGAGAAAAGCCCCACGTGCTCAAAGAGAACCTGCAAACTCTGCTAAAGTACAGAGTAACGCCTACGTAAAGATACTAAACACAAGTTCACAGTTGCATTCTGGGACATTTCTTGACTGTGGTTTCATGTTGATGAGGAAATCTAAGAACGTACTTTGTTATGACGACAGGACAAAATCCCAATGGACACAAACCAAATTTCACTCATGTATAATTTAAAAAGTAAAAATAATCTTTTTCCAACATGGGGTTGGGATTTTGGTCTTTGAGATTTTGTCTGTTCTTAGGATGTTCTTAGTCTGCTGGAATTTCTTCAGTTGGGATTTTGTTTGTTGGCATGTTGTTGCGATTTAATCCTTTCGGACCTTGTTCATTGAGAAATAGTTCTTTGAGATTTTGTGTGTTGGGATTTTCTTAGTTCGCTGATTTATCCCTTTCGAATTTTGTCTGTTGGGATTTTGTTATGATTTATTCCTTTGGGACTCCATTCATTAACAATTAGTTGATTGGGATTTTGTGTGTTGGATTTATTTTAGTTGGGAATTTGTTTGTTGGCGTTTTGTTGGGATTGATTCCTTTGGGAATTTGTTTGTTGGCATTTTGTTGATTGGGATTTTGTTGGGCTTTAATCCTTTGGGACTTTGTTAATTGAGAATTAGTTCATTTGGGAATTTGTGTTTTGGGATTTTTGGCCATTCAATTTTTTCAGATGGTAATGTGTTTGTTGGCATTTTGTCGATTGGGATTTTTTTAAGGCTGTGCAACAGCAACAAGAAACCATGACGACTTAAATAAACAGGCTTAAGCTGCAGCCAATCACAGCCAGTGTTTTCATTTAAACTGAAACAGACGGTGAAGAGTCGTCCTCCAATCACAGGTCACACACACACACACACACACACACACACACTTTCTGTTTTTATGAGTTATTTTTTTAAGCAGTGTATCAAATAATATTAATCTCTTAATAATTAATATGTTTTTAAAATAATGAATAGAATTTTATCCTTATGCATATCAAAAAAATACAAATATGATTTAAAATCCATTGTGTATAATGTGTTCTTTATGACTCGTGTGAGCCTCACTATGATAAATAACTACTTAGTAGGTTTCTAATTTAAAAAAAAAAACATATTAAAAACATCTTTATGTCACTCAAACTGTTTATAGAATTTAAAAAGGACAAAAACAGATTAACAGAGACACATTTATAAACAGTTTGTCAAACAGAAATTGTATTAAACAGCATGAAAATGTTCGATAATTCAATCAAATAATAATAATAAAAACACATTAGGAAACAAATAAAACACAAACAAAACTTAACAAAAGACAACTTTAAACCTTAAATGGAGTTTTCTTCAGCGAATATAAAACACATCCACACATCATAGAAAGTGTATTAATGGCGCCCCCTTCCTGTGCTAACGTGTAATAACAGCCAGACACAAAGTTTAAGTTTTCACATTAAAGCGGTTATTTTCTGCACTATTTTACTCTTAAAGCAGCAACAGTTTTCAGGCCCTTAAAAGTAACATCTTCATACATTATCACACATTAATAATAGATTTATTTTTACTAGCTTATACTGATGTTAGCTCAGGTATGTAGCATGTGCTGCTAAAGCTAATCAAACAGAGGCTAATTTAGCATTTCAAACCCTTTAAACCGACCAACAGAGCAATTTAATAAGTCTATTAATGAGTTTCTGTCTCCTGATTATTTACCTTTTCCATTCACCAAAGTGTTGATGTTTGTTAGAAGTTCCTCACACACGTGTCAGTCTGCTCTGGGTTGCCAGATATAAAAGGTGATTCTACTCATAAACTGTCAAAACTCCCCAAAATATTTTCTTGGGCCTGAAAATAGTTTTTTTTTGTACTTATATAATGGTAGTTATTGTATTGTTCTTGTATGTGTTATTATTATGTACTTTGAGGAAAACTTGACACAGAGATAATCCATGGTCTGATTCTACCTAATGCTTTTACTTTTTTGCTGAAACATACACAAGAACGTCGCTGTCTCGTTTCTCCACGCTGACGGATTAACGTGGACTCCAAACAAGGCCCGTCATTGTTGTTCTTTTGTCGCTCGCTGTAGATCCCATCAGGTGGATGACTCAGCACTTTTTAATCAAGGTTGCCAGTTATCACTGTTAACTAACGCGTCTAAAAGAATCAGGAACAACTGCACAGGACACTAAACTGGGCCCAAAGTACGAGTTATTTTCCTTCAGACTAAATAGAATAAAAAATTAAAGTATTTTTGCAGAGTCAAAACCATAGGCGGAGTTTGAGATTCTCGCCAAGGGGGGCAAAAGAAAAACTAGAATTACAATGTGTGTAACATATACAATAACGCAAAAATGATTAGTAACATAATTGATTATGTTGACTACAAAAATTTGCGATGACTCATCATTTAATGTTGTAAATTCATGCTAAAATCAGGCCGTCAGCCGCTTTCTTCTTCATTTTTCCTGCAGTACTATACATGAACTGCTGGGCGCAGTGTCGCTTCACCATTTAGACTGTGTGTACAACAGAAGAAGAACCAACCTAAAGTCTCAAAAGTCTGAGACCATTTCACTGAAAACTTATACTACACACCTGAGTTAGAACTAACATCTGTGACATGAAACTAACAGTAATGTGTTAGAATCAAAGCAGCAGAAAACTATGTTATATATATATATATATATATATATATATATATATATATATATATATATACAATAACAATCAACAATGGGGGGGGGGGGGGGCATTGCTCCCCCCCTGCAAACTCTGCATACGGTCATGACTTAAATTCTGCTTTTTAAAACGTTCAATATTGAAATCTTAACTGAGGGAGGTTGAAGATATCTTGAGCTTGAGTTCTGACTCACTTTAACCAGGATTGATTTTCCTGGAAGGTCCAAGCGGATCCAGATGTAAACAGCAGCCTTGGAGTGGTTACAAGCTAACTCGGTTTGTGTCACAGCTAGCTCTGATGTTGTTGCGCCATTGAAGTTAAAAAAAAACTGCACAGTTTGAGTGTCAGCTGATCTGTGACTGACGGAGCCAGGAATACGTGTACGTAATGAAAAGGCAACAAACTTTAATGCTAACGTTAGCTTCAGACACTAATCATCTGTGCTCCAACCAAAAAAATCCTTATCATTCGTACAATAACCTGATTTTAAATGTAACTAAATCTTAAAGTCCATAATTAAGGCATAATTTGAATTTCCAGCGTGAACCTCTGGGTCTGTCTTTAATGATTATCATTACAATGATGTAGAGAAGATGTTCACTATTTAGTGTGATTATGGTGACCATATGTCTGGATTTAACAGACATGTCCTCTTTTCACATCTTGTCCGGCCAGAGTTGACAAACTCATTAAAATGTCTGCGTTTCTAGGAGACCACGTTAATTTAACGACCGTAACGCCGTTAATATCTATCTAAAAATTCCAGCAGTTTTTGAAAGCTAAGAAGTTGCTCTTCGAAACCAATGTGTCATTACAGTAATTTTATTCACACGTGATGGAATCATTTGACATGACGCTTTGTTTTGACAAAATCGTCACACACGAGGAAAAGAGAAGAGAGACTAAAGTCTAAGATGGACAGAAAGAGTCCAAATACCGATGGATTGAATTAAAAATATCAGCAGGAAGATCCTCCTGGATGATAAAACCTCCATGGAGGTTCAGAGAGGGGCTTGAAAACGAAGGGAGAACCTTAGGAAGTTATGGTAAAGTTTCCATCATGTGGTCAAGACCTCATCACCTCCCGTCTCCACAGACAACAGACAGAAAAAAGCTGAGTCGTTATAGACCATGAGATGTAGACTTTCACAGTTATTTGTTTCATGTATATTTAATATCAGCAGGTATATTGATTATTTACTGTTCTGTAAGCCTTGAGTTTTTTTTTTTTTTTTTTGTTTCTCATTGTTTTAATGATTGAGATATTTTCTTACTTCAGTCATTTTTAAAGTCTTTGTTATAAAGAGAGAATTAGATTTTTAAAGATTGTGGACAATAACAAGTCATTTATCTACTAGATTGTATTTTACAGTTACGAAGTGGATTCAAGAAAACATTAAGAGTGTGAAGAGATCGGCCAAGTGTCCTCGTTATTGAAGGTCAAACTATGGTCTCCCTAGTTTGATGATGATGTTATTTCTGAAGGTGATTGATCTTTGGACGCAGAATGTGACAGAAAACAAAAGTCATCTAAAGTTTGTCTGAAACGTTGGTTTTACTCTAAAACAAAGAGCTACAAAGTCAGTAAATCCTGATTCAGATGATGGAAATGTCTCTAATTCTAGAACATGCAGCACAGTTTGTGATGGATTTGACTGGAGAACGTGATTTTTATTGAAGTTCTAAACGTGACGATGTGACACTGAGACGTAGCGTGTAAATGTTTGGATGGAGCTCTGGGATTGAGGGGTTTGAAGGCATCGTTGAGCTATTTTTGCTCTGCAGGCTGGTCAACATGATGCCATCTGAGGCTGACTCCACCTTCATGGCTCCACGCTGTATAAAGAAGCTAGAACCACTTTCTCTCTCTCTCCTTCTTTCTTTGTTCCTCTGAAAGTCAAACGAGCCACTTTTAATCCCAGGGATCCGATATCTACCTCTACCTTCCTCTGCGGAGGGGTTTGCACCGGCCCACCGCTGCTGACTCCTGAGCTCTGACCATGACTTCTGCGGGCGTGGAGATCCTGGGGATGGTCCTGGCCGTGTGCGGCTGGCTAGGCGCCATGGTGACCTGCGGCCTGCCCATGTGGCGTGTGGCCGCCTACCTGGGCCAGAACATCGTCATCTCCCAGGTGATCTGGGAGGGCCTGTGGATGAACTGCTCGGTGCAGAGCACGGGCCAGATGCACTGCAGGGTGCACGACTCCATGCTGGGGCTCCCGGCCGACCTGCAGACTGCCCGGGCCCTGGTGGTCGTCTCCATGGCAATGAGCATGGCGGGCATCGGTTTGTCTGTGGCGGGGGCCAAATGCACCAACTGCAGCCGGGACGTGAGCAACAAACCGCGGTTCGTGGCCTCTGCCGGGGGGACATTCGTCATGGCGGGGCTCCTGCTGCTGGTGGCTGTGTCGTGGACGGCCCACGTCATCGTGGTGGGGTTCTCCGACCCGCGGCTGGAAGAAACAGGAAAGAGGGAGTTCGGGAACGCGCTGTACTTCGGATGGGCGTCGTCCTGCCTGCTGGTCATGGGAGGGGCACTGCTCTGCTGCTCCTGTTCCTCAAAGGCAGCCGCGGCGCGCTCGGCCAGGGACTACACGTCCGGATACCCACGGAGAGACTACGTATGAGCACGTGCCACATGGAGCAGTGGTCAGACGGTGGATGCTGATTGGTTACTGGGCAGGTTTATGTTCGGGGACGTGAATATTTGGTGATAAATAGTGTTTTGTTTTCCAACTGTCGGTACCTCAGACCTCAGTGAAACCTGAACCAATAAAACACCTTTTGTTTCACTTCTGACAACTTTTGATTATTTATGTTGAACTTTTAAAAGAAAGAAGTTTACATTTGGAAGCATTTAAAATGAAGAGTAGCAAGATAGAAACAACTTAACAAACAAACAAACAAAAATACATACATTTTCAATTTTTTTTATTTTTCCCCAAAAATTCCCTGCAAAACAAATGCTTTTTATTTTACAAAAAAACTTATATAAAAAAATAATTTATTTAAAGAAGTATAGATTTTAATTTCAATATATCTTTCAAAACAATTTTTAAAATAAGGACAAAAAATTCTACCTATGCTGCTGCTACTACGACTACTGGTATTAAAATGAATAAACAAATAAATAAATAAATACAGTACATATATAAATAAATAAATAAATACATAAATATTTTTTTTTATTTATTTATGTAAAACATTTTAAAATAAAGAACTTTACATTTGGAACCAGAAGGAAAAGTAGCAAAATAGAAACAAGTTAACACACTTAATATAAAATGATAAGTCGACTATATTTCAAAACAATTTTTAAATATGGACAAAACAAAAAAAATCTGATTTCTATTTATGATACTAATTAGTTATAATAATAATAATAATAATAATAATAATAATAATAATAATAATAATAATAATAATTGTATCACAGTAATTATGATACTTTTTTATTATATAACATAATATATAATTATATAGTTGTATCATATATTTCTTAGGTACGTGTGTGTGTGTGTGTGTGTGTGTGTGTGTGTGTGTGTGTGTGTGTGTGTGTGTGTGTGTGTGTGTGTGTGTGTGTGTGTGTGTGTGTGTGTGTCTGTGGCTGAAAGCAGCTGCAGAATGTGGCCTTCAGGATCTTTCAGGTATTTGGTTTCTGTCCGACTGCTCACAAAGGAGCGCTTGTTTCTGAGGAGCACCTGATGCTCTCCTTCCTCTGCAGCCTGACCTTACTTAGCAAAGTGAAACAGAGATAAAAGTCTCCTTCTGTGATGGGGCCTGGGGGGGGGGGGTCGAGTGAAAACTAAACTGAGACAAAGTCCACCCTGAGCCACAAAGAGCTCCATTGATCTGTTTACCTTCCTCCTCCACCAGTGGAATCACTGGGAGCTGAACATGAAGACAGAACCCTGAAACTACCACCAGATCAGTGACACAAACAAATGTTGAAGATGAAACCATCACCATCACCTGTAAATCATCTTATTTACTTTCATTTCAAAGAAAAACACGTTTAACAGGAGCACAAGCAGCTGCTAACGTTCAAATGCTTTGATTAATCACAGCAAAACATGTTGTTGAGTAACACTTATCACATCCGAACAACAAATGTGATTGTATCTGATCCGAGGGTCACATGATCAACATTCATGAGTCAGCAATCAGAATAACGACCAATCTGAGCATTAACAGGAAACAACAATGAGTTTTTTCTGGGTCACTGTGTATTTTTCTGCTGTTATTGTTGTTATTCTGCGTATGTTTTTGTCATTTTGTGTTCTTTTCTTGTCATTTTGTGTATTATTGTTGTCGTTCTGTGTATTTCTTTGTCATTTTGTGTGTTTTTGGAGTCATTTTGAGTATTTTTGTACTTGTTTTGTGTATTTTTGTTGTCATTTAGTTTATTTGTTCCCCATTTTGTGTGTTTTTGTAGTTGTTTTGTGTAATTTTGGAGTCATTGTTTTGTATTATTGCAGTCATTTTGTAGATATTCTCATTTTATATAATTTTTCTTACAATTTGTTTATATTTGTTGTTGTTTTGCGTGTTATGAGTCACTTTTATGTATTTCTGTTGGCATTTTGTGTGTTTTTCTTGTCATTTGTATGTTTTTGGAGTCATTTTGTTTTTTGTTGTTGATGATTTGTGTTTATATATTTCTATGCCGTTATGTGTATTATACTTCTTGTTTTGTGGGTTTTTGTGTATTTCTATTGTCATTTTGTGTTTTTGTTGTCATTTTATATATTTTTCTCTCATTTTGTGTATTTTATTTCCATTTCTGGAGTCACTTTGCGTATTTTTGTTGTCATTTAGTATGTTTGTTTCCATTTTTGTTGCCGTTTTGTGTATTTTTGCTGGGGTTTTGTATATTTTTTCTCTCATTTTGTGTATTTTATTTTCATTTTTATTGCCATTTTGTGTATTTTTGCTGGGGTTTTGTGTGTTTTTCTTGCTTGTGTCGATGAAGACACTTACGTTGATGGTGAATCTTTGCGTTCCACATATTGCAGACCGTAAATATGAGACTGTGAAGGAACTCCAGTCATTATCGGCAAAAATAATGAAGGTGCATAGCTAGGTAATACAAAAACAAAGAACAAACAGACAGAACTGTAACTTCCTCTCTGCACATTTTGTTAGATTTACTCCCAAAAAACACAAAATCAAAGCAAAGTGAAAATCTTTATCTTCTGGCTCATGTTGAATGATGTAATGAACACATGAAGCTGCCTGAGCAGCAGGAAGAAGGATGTATAAAGGTGATCGTGTGGACACAGCTGGGACTCCCACAGCCCCCCCCCCCCACCATGACCTAGCACCACTATGACCTGGTTAACAGGAACATCTCTCACCTGTGTGAGCGCGCTCAGTGTGTAGCCATTAGCTTCTAAAGTAAGAACAGGAACATTCAACAGATAAAGGAGTGCCAGGGATACCTGCAGCTATGCAGGGGCTATAGCCTTATTAAAAGGAACGTTTCCATGGCAACAACTGGCTTCCAAAGCAGGACATATAATTTAAAAGTGGAATCTGCAGAAATCCACAACAGAAATGTTTATTTTCACGATTAATGCATTTGATTAGTATGAGGTTGAAAGTATGAAACGTTTACTTCATATTCCTTCTAAAAAATTAAATCATTTGACACGTGAACAACACTGTCAGCTGTGTCCGTGTTTGCACTGCACTTCCTTCACATTTTTCCCAGTCTATCACTTCCTAGAGCAACAGTGTGATAAAGTTTCCCTGATCCAAATGTTTGTTTGTTATTTCTAAGGAAATCTTAGATTCTCCCTGACTCTAAAGGTCTCTTATTTTGTTGGAAAAAAAACCTTTTTAAACCTCTTTTGTGTTAAATTAGAGTTAATTTTATTACAGCCGGAGCCACAAAAATGAGATTGTATCAGATGTGAGGGTCACATGATCATCAGTCATTAGAATAGTGACCAATCAGATAATTAACAAACAAAGGCTTTGTGTCATTTTTGTTGTCATTTTGTATTTTCTTCTCTCGTTTTGTGTGCGCTTGTGGTTGCTTTGTGTTTTTGGTTCCATTTTGGGCTTTTTCATCTTGTCATTTTGTGTGTTTTGGAGTCATTTCACGTATTTTTTGTCATTGTTTTGAAATTTTTTGGTCATTTTGTATTTTTTATATTTTTATCGTCATAATTGGGTTTTTTTTGGGGGGGGGGGGGGGGGTTCTGTTTGTGTATTTTTGCTTTTGTTTTGTGTGTTTTTAATGTCATATTGTATATTTTTCTATGATTTTTTGTGTTTTGGATATGTTTTTGCATTGACTTTGGGTGCTGAGGGCCGTGTGTGCTGTGTAGAGATAAACCTGCCCTCCACGTGAGAACCACAGCCACATTTAGTATGTTTCACAGCTTTTCCTGCTCTGACGTGACCAGTCGACTGCAGGAAGTGAATCATCTGCTGATCTATGTGGTGAGGAATCGATCTAATTCAGTCTCTCCAGGAAGAAATTTGGACTGAAACTGACATGTGGGGGTCACACAACTGCTAAAGAATGTGCAGATGATCTCACCCACTGTCCTTTAATGTGTCCAATATGGGAATTCCAGTTTGGCACAAACATTTGTCCTTTCTCACTGTTTTTGTTTCTTTTCTATTGGAGTTTAAAAAGCACTATTTTTTTTTATCAAATTCCTCTGAGGGAGATGGAGACAAAGCCATTATCTGCTCCACACTCCCACAGACTTCCAGAGAACATGGTCCACCCAGTTCCTACATTCCTCACATCTCTTGTTGCAAAGCTTCGGTTTCGCTCTGACAACAAACGAGAACCTGAATCAGTTAAAAATAACGACCCGTTTAAGGACGTAGTGTCATGAGTCTACGTTTGCATCCCATAATCTACCTTTTCCTTTCAATCATTCATCTGTGGCTCTAAGTCGCGTCTGTTATCCGTTAACTCACAGACGGCCCAGACGCTGTGTTTGCTCCCGCCCTCCACAGTTAGCAGAGCTACCGAAGCCTTGAGCGGTCAATCATTAAACTGTGAATGTTTGCATCCAAAGCCTCCACTTTTTGGCTGGGACTCGAATTCAAACTCTTCTTCAGCCAATGGACGTGATTCTCCGCCTCCAATCGTCTTTAACCACTGACGCGCTTCCCAGAGCGCCTGCATTCAACCAACGTCCAGCTTTGGAGAGGGGAAGGAGACGCTCGTACTCGGACACTAACACGGCCTGAAATGCCCACGGCAGGACTGGAGATACTGGGAGTGACGCTGGCGGTGCTGGGATGGATCTCGGCCATTGTTTCTTGTGCTCTGCCCATGTGGCGCGTGTCGGCGTTCATTGGGTCGAGCATTGTGACGGCGCAGACCACCTGGGAAGGGATCTGGATGAACTGCGTGGTGCAGAGCACAGGCCAGATGCAGTGTAAGATCCACGACTCCATGCTGGCCCTCAGTGCTGACCTCCAGGCCGCCCGGGCCCTCACCATCATCTCCATCGTGGTGGGAATAGTGGGAGTGCTGGTGGCCATCATGGGGGCTAAATGCACCAACTGCGTGGACGAGGAATCGGCCAAAGCTCGGGTGATGATTGCGGCCGGCGCGGCCTTCGTGGTCTCGGCCCTGACGCAGCTGATCCCCGTGTCGTGGTCGGCCCACAGCATCGTGGTGGAGTTCTACAACCCCATCATCCCCGATGCGCAGAAGAGGGAGATCGGGGCGGCGCTGTACCTCGGCTGGGCCGCAGCCGCCTTTCTTCTCCTGGGCGGAGGAATCCTGTGCTCCAGTTGTCCCAAAGAGCCTGAGAAACGATACGGGCCTCCGTCAAAGACGATTTACTCCCAGAGCCGGTCCATCGCCCCCAGTGGATACGACAGAAGGGACTACGTCTGACGGACTTTAAGAACGTGGAACAGACTGATCGCAACCAATGAATCCTTTTGCCCGTGGGTTTTTGTTACAATTCTTTAACAGGAAACATTTATTCTCTACCCGTTTCTGTTTTTTCTACACCCTATAATCATTGAGTTTTCATGTTTTTCAATGTTTTAAAAAAATAAAGAGCGTATATCTTTGTGACTGTGATTTCTTTTGAATGAAAACTATTATAAAAGGTTAAAGGAGGTCAGAAATATGTTCTAAAATCAACCACAGTAAAGGGGCCAGGGGTAAAAAAGTAGATATGTTTATTTCTATTAAAATACAAGCAAAACTAACACAATGACTGTGAAGGTTATTGGAGTTCTAACTCATGGTAATTATAGTAGATTAGGCCTTTTCACTATTGTTTGCCACATTTTGCTCCGCCTTTGCCATTACATATAACCTAGTTCCTCTTTATCTGCACATTTTTTGGCCAGTCTTGACTGCTTTTGACCAGTTTTAGTCACTTTACATTTTTTTGGCCACCTGTTACCATCTCTGCCTCCACTCACTCTTCAAAAAAACAAAAAAACCCCACTTTGGGTCGACGGCCCACCAAGATGATGCCTGGTGTGCCAGATGGCCAGTCCACTCCTGGTAACAGGACTGCTGTCAGCGAGGACCTTCAGTCTCCATCTTTAAAAGATAAAGACCAAGTCAAAAACCTTGGTGTTCTGATTGACTCAGATCTTACATTCAGCATCAGATCAAATCTATCACAAAAACATCTTCTACCACCTAAAGAACATCTCCAGAGTGAAAGGTTTAATGAGTCAGAAAGATCAGGAGAAACTGGTCCATGCTTTTATCTCCAGCAGACTTGAGTAATGGTCTTCATCTACAAACATCTACAGCTGATTCAGAACAAAGAGGTCAGAACACATTGGTCTAGTTTTAAAGTCTTTACACTGACTTCCAGTCAACCTCAGAGGAGACTGTAAAGTTCTGCTGCTGGTTATAAATCTGTGAATGGGTTTGGTCCAGAATACATCAGTGAGATGTTAGTCAGGTATGAACCCAGCAGGTCTCTCAGATCTATGGACACAGGTCAGATAGTGGAGCCCAGAGCTCACAGTAACCTTTTAGTTGTTATGCTGCAAAGAAGTGGAACAAACTGCCAGCAATGTGAATTTTTATCTTTATATTCAAGTTAAAGGCACTCTTTTTCTCTACTGCGTATGACTGAGGGAGGTTTTTAAACATGTTATTATGGATTTATTGTTTTTACAGATGGCTTTAAATGTTTTTACTGCTGATTTTAAATGTTTTTACTGCTGATTTTAAATGTTTTTACTGCTGATTTTGATGTTCTTACTGATTTTTAGACTGTTAAATGTTTTTGTTGCACTTTTTAATCGTGTAAAGCACAATAAATTGCCTTGTGTATGAAATATGCTATATAAATACATTTGCCATAGCTAGAGGTTTAGAAGGTTAGGACTAGGGTCACACCTGCAGACACAACCATGATGTCTCCCTTCACCTACTGGTCTCCAACATGTCTGTTTGTTTCCAGACAATGAGTCTGTTTCATTGGACGGCGAGGGGGAGGGGGAGGGGAGGTGGGGGGGCGGCGGGGGGGCGGTTTGATGCAGGGGGTCGGAGCTGTTTTCAGAGCTGGGGGTTGGGGGGGACTTTCCTTTCATACGATGATACGAGTGGAAAACTCAAATTAAAGCATGAATAAACAAAGCAGAGTGGAGCGTGATACATTATAACAAATAGGACAGAGTGAGGAACTTTTCTCACGGGGGGGCGGGCACAAAAATGTGATCATATCTGATCTGAAGGGTCACATGATCAACATTCATGTCAGCATTAGAATAAAGATTAATCTGAGTCACAGGAAACAACAAAGAGTTTGTGTATTTGGAGTCATTTTGTCTTAACGCACAATTCTGATTTGTGTGTGTGTGTGTGTGTGTGTGTGTGTGTGTGTGTGTGTGTGTGTGTGTGTGTGTGTGTGTGTGTGTGTGTGTGTGTGTGTGTGTGTGTTACACATTCAGTGCCTCTTGTATCAGTCTGGAGCATAAATGGAATGTGACCCTGGAGTGACCCACATACTCACACACTGTGTTTACTGAAGTAAATATGGAGACTTCTGGTCTTGGTGTGTGTGTGTGACACTGATAATGTGTATATAATATAATATAATAAATAGTTATTCATTCTAAGACCTCACTCTCCTTCCACTGTCACTTTCTCATATCAACAGAGATATTTAGCCTCAGTGTTTCCCAGGGACCTTGAACGCATCTTGGGAAACAGGTTAATTCTGCTAATATTTGCTCTATTGGAGGAATTCCACCAGTTTCTGAAAGCTAAGGAGTTCCTATTTACAACCAATATTAACCCTATCATTATGGTATTTTTACTCACACGTGATGGAATCATTAAATATGCAGCAGAAAGAAGGGAAAGACTGAAAGAGACCAAATATCGGTGGAATTAAATAAAAAAATGTCAGCGAGAAACCCCTCCTGGATGATAAAACATACATGAAGGAAGTTAAGGTCACAGTTATTTATTGAAGTGTATATTTAATTATTATTTAATGTTCTGTAGGAGGAGAAGTTTCTCATTGTTTCAATGATAGTGATTTTAAGAAAGTTTACATGAGATTTTTCATGGACAGATTGTTATAATGCATAATAAAGGTGATTGACTGGAGTCACCACTGATTTAAAATTGTTTTTAAGTCTTTATGATAAAGAGAAAAAAAACATTTTTAATTTATGGACAATAAGAACTTATTTATCTACTATATTGTATTTTGGCGTTACAAGGTAAATTCAAGAAACGTCGAGTACTTTGAGTATGAAGAGGTCGGCACATGTGCCCTCTTTTTTTGAAAATCAAACTATGGTCACCCTACGTTAGTACAGTGGATATAAAAAGTCTTTTTATATAGTTTTTGTGATGTAAAAAATGACACCAAGATAAATAATTTCACAACTTCTTCCACCTTTAATGTGACATATAACCTGTACAATGCAAGTGAAAAACAAACTGAAACCTTTCAGGGAGGTGAAGTAAAAATTAAAAACTGAGAGAATGAGGTTGCAAAAGTCTGCACACCCTCTTATAACTGGGGGCGGGGCTGTATTCGGATTTAACCAATCACATTCAAACTCATGTTAAATTGGAGTCAGCACACACCTGTCACCTTTTAAAGTGTCTCTGATTAACCCTAAATAAAGATCAGATGTTCTAGTAGCTTTTCCTCACTTTTTTGTAGCCACATCTTCCAACACAAGCCATGGTCCTCAGAGAGCTTCTAAAGCATCAGAGGAATCTCATTGTTCAAAGATATCAGTCAGGTGAAGAGTACAAAATAATTTACAAAGAATTAAATATAACATGGAACACAGTGAAGACAGTCATCATCAAGTGGAGAAAATATGGCACAACAGTGACTTTAAAAGAACAGGACGTGGTCAGGGAGGCTGCCAAGAGGCCGACAGCAACGTTGAAGGAGCTGCAGGAAGTTCTGGCAAGTACTGGCTGTGTAGTACATGACAACAATCTCCCTTCTTCATATGTCTGAGCTATGGGGTAGGGTGGCAAGATGGAAGCCTTATCTTATGAAGAAAAACATTCAAGCCCGGCTTTATTTTGTTAAAACACATTTGAAATTTCCCAAACGCATGTGTGAAAATGTGTTATGGTCTGATGGAACCAAGGTTGAACTTTTTGGCCACAATTCCAAAACGTGTATTTGGCGCAAAAGCGACACTGCTCATCACCAAAAGAACACAATACCTACAGTGAAGCATGGTGGTGGCAGCATCATGCTTTGGGGCTGTTTTTCTTCAGCTGGAACTGGGGCCTTAGTCAGGGTGGAGGGAATTATGAACACTTCCAAATACCAGACAGTGTTGGCACAAAACCTTCAGGCTTATGTTAGAAAGCTGAAGATGAAGAGGAACTTTATCTTTCAACACAACAATGACCCTAAGCACACCCACATCAACTAAAGAATGGATTCACCAGAATAAGATGAGGTTTTGGAATGGCCCAGCCAGAGTCCAGACCTGAATCCCATTGAACATCTGTGAGGTGATCTGAAGAGGGTTGTGCACAGGAGATGCTCTCACAGTCTGTCAGATTTGGAGCAGTTTTGTAAAGAAGAGTCGACAAATATTACCTCATTAGGATGTGCTACACTGATAAAGTGCTGTAATAAAAGCCAAAGGTGCTGCAACAAAGTATTAGTTTAAGGGTGTGCATGTTTGTACAACCAGGTTATCTTGAGTTTTTTATGTTTTATTGTTTCCCTTTAAAGGTTTCAGTTTGTTTTTCACTTGCATTGTACAGGTTATAGGTCACATTAAAGGTGGAAAAAGTTTATCTTGGTGTCATTTTTTTTACATCACAAAAACCTGGCATTTGAACAGGGATGTGTAGACTTTATATATCCACTGTATGTGATTTCGAACACATCCCATCTTTTGTTACCATGTAGAAAATGTTTTCTAGGAACTTTGAACTCTGCTGATTGGCTGGGAGAAATCACATGGTGCGGGAGAGCCTCTCACTGTGTGAATGTGAAATCTACTTCACTCATCAGAGGAGACTTTAGGAGAATGTTTGACTAAACTTAATAACGCACTCTTGTTTTTGAAACTCTATAAAAACATTCCCGTGTTCTCTGGGCTGTGAAAAGCCTCTTTGTGGCTGTGGAGCCTTGGAGCGTGTAAGGAGATACACTGAGTGATGTCAGCCCTGTGAGGACCTCCTCCTCTCCACCTGCTCCACTATAAAGAGCACACGCTAGCGCATCATCTCACAGATGCTTTGACCTGATCTCCTGTTGTCCCTTATCCCCCGCTCAGGTGTCACGTTCATCCTCCTCAGGATGTCCATAGGACTGGAGTTGATTGGTATCTCCCTGTGCATTCTGGGATGGATTATCGCCATCGTGGCGTGTGCTCTGCCCATGTGGAGGGTGACGGCGTTTGTGGGGAGCAACATCGTGACGGCTCAGATCATCTGGGAGGGTTTGTGGATGACGTGCGTGGTGCAGAGCACGGGCCAGATGCAGTGTAAGGTATACGACTCCATGCTGGCGCTGTCCCAGGACTTGCAGGCTGCTCGGGCGCTCACCGTCATCTCCATCCTGCTGGCCGTCCTGGCCGTGCTCGTGGCCATCGCCGGCGCCAAGTGCACCAACTGCATCGAGGACGAGGCGTCCAAGGCCAAGGTGATGATCGTGTCGGGCGTGTTCTTCATCGTGTCCGGGGTCATGCAGCTGGTGCCCGTGTCGTGGACGGCCAACACCATCATCAGGGACTTCTACAACCCGCTGCTGACGGACGCCCAGCGCAGGGAACTGGGCGCGGCGCTCTACATCGGCTGGGCGGCGGCCGCGCTGCTAACCCTAGGCGGGGGTTTGCTCTGCTGCTCGTGTCCGCCGCACAAGACCCGATACAACCCATCACGCATGGCATACTCGGCCCCGCGTTCTGCAGGGGGGGCGGGCCTGGAGAGGAAGGACTATGTTTGAAACGTGATTTAAAGGGACAGTCGTCTACTTTTCTAACGTTGTTTGTTTTAAAGCTAGTTCACGCGCTTTCAACGCTTTTTAAAATGTTTACGGTTCATCAGAAACCAACAGCGACAAACTGTGTCTTATGTTGTAAATACTGTGTGTGTGCGTGTGCGTGTGCGTGTGTGTGTGTGTGCGTGTGTGTGTGTGTGTGTGCGCGCGTGTTCCAAGAATTCCTCTGCAGACGACCTTTAATTCCAGTCTGTAAATAAGAGACGAACATGATTTGAATTTTTTTTTTTTAATAAATAATGTTTTTAAATTGAGAATCTGTTTGGTTTATCGCTCATTGAAGGTGTGTTTTTTTTAATTTCCTGTGTGGATTCTTACACGTTCAGGTGTTAAATGGATGATGTTGAGTCACTAATGCATGAACCAGTGACCGTGTGTCAGATTACATTAGAAATATAATCCCACAGGTTTCCTTTCCTCGACTGGGAATTTAAGCAACAATTATCCACTGGATCACAAACAGGTGGAGGTGAGATCAGACTTAGATTATTTTATAAGTGTTGAAATGGTTAAACTGGACCAATTCACTTTAAATTCCCTGAAGTTTTGTTTCTTCTGTTCGTTTTTTTACACTTTTAAATAATGCGACGTGTGGTCTTTAGTTTACACTTAAATAGACTTTTATTATTATTCATAGTCCAACACTCAACTATATAATGAAGTTTTAGAGAAAGGGAAAAAAAATTATTTTAAAAAGTTTTTTTTTTTTAAGGTTAAAATGTAATTATAAAATATAAAATGCTAAATTAATATCAAATCAAAAAGATTATAGAGTTTAGCATTACATTTTAAAACTACCGCTACCATGTAAAAGAGTGAAAAGTAATTTAAAAAATGCAATTGAGTAAGATTACATTTAAAAAATAGATATTACTACTAATAGTAATTGTTACAAAATGTGTCTACTCTTCATATTCCAACACTCAGTTTTAGGAAAAAAAAAGATAAAATAATAATAATGTTACAATTAAAAAGTATAAAATATTAAATTAATATAAAATTCAAAAGATTGTAGAATACAGCATTATTTCTTTCTTTTTTAAAACATAAATACCATATAAAAGAGTAAAAAGCCATTTTAAAAATGCAAATGAGTAAACCTGAATTTGAAACATAAATACATGAATTTGTTAAAAAATATATTCTAATTTAGGAATAAATAAACAAATATAAACACTAAAAACAGTTCTAAATAAATAGATATTATTATTGATTGTTAAATGTTAAAAAATAAATACTTAATTCAAAGAAAATCATTTTAAAAATTGGCCAAAAAAACATTTGTTTTAAAAAAAAAAAAGTAAATCTACTGTTAGGTTAGTTTGAAGCACACGTGTCAAACTCGAGGCCCGGGGGCCAAATCCGGCCCTTTAGAGCATCCAATTCGGCCCCACAGGAGAAAGGCAAGGCAAATTATATTTGTGTAGCACATTTTAAACACGAGGAAATTTAATTTGCTTTACATGATTAAAAAGTGCAACAGAAAACATTAACAATAATAATAAAAAAAACATAACATTAAATAGAGTTTGAAATCAACAATACAAACATTAAATACAAAATCTGCCTCTCAGTCATAAATTAACAGAGATTAGAGAACATGAGAACGTTTAATGATAAAAACGTTTGCGTTGGATTCTGTTTTCAGTTTGTTTACTAAAAACGTGAATCATTGTGTAAATTTACTGTACGTGTCCCAGCTTCTTCATGTAGACAGATTTAATGAAAATGAGTCAACATTTTTACAAAATTGACAAAATTTCCAGAAAATAAATAAAAATTGGTCAAAAAAATGTGTGTGTGTGTTAGTGTTGTGGTAGTCCAGACCGGTCTTAGTCTTGAGACCAAATTTTAAAGGTCTCGGGATTTTCTCTCAAGACTGTTTTAGACCAGCACTAATTCCTGCTATTTTTAAACTTTTTTATAATGTGATAATAACACGGAGAAGAACGGGATAAAACAAGTGTGTGTGAGTGTGTGTGTGTGTGTGTGTGTGTGTGTGTGTGTGCTCTCAAAGGGTTAAAAGGTGTGTACAGGTTAAATTTCCATGTCTCACACACACACACACACACACACTGAAAGATTGATGAACGTCTCACAGTAAATATGGAAGAGACGCCTTCAGTCGAACTCATGTTACACTCAGTTTGTTTCCTCTTATTTTGAAAGGTTTTTTTTACTCCGATAAGCCAAGATTTAATTTAGTAGCTTCATTTATTTTCAAATCTGTCACTTTAGTTTTGTGTTTACATCTTTAAAAAGTATAAAAATTATTATTATTATTATTATTATTATTATTTTTATTAAATACAAGTTATGAGGGGTTTGCATGTTCTCTGGAGGGTTTGAGAACAGCTTTGTTTCTGTGTTTTAGGTGGATAAGGGGTTAAAAAGGGGGGAATTTCAATTGTGTTAATTTAGTTTCTTTTTTTTTTTACTTTTTCATTTAAATTCAATAATAAATGTCTTAAATATGTTTTCATTATGGCAGCTTTTGCACTCACCCTGATTATTTGTATATTTCTTATTAATTTTATTTAAAATTCTTGTAGTTTGCATTGAGTGAAGGGCTTTTGTAATGTTGTTGTACTTATTGAAATTATATTTTCTCTCTAATAAGTAAGTCAATAATGCTCTAAATAAAATAAGGACAATGGTTTTGTATCTTTGGATAAAAAAAAATACAATAGAATAATAATAATAATAATAATGATAAAAATATTGCATTGGAGTTATTCCATCTTATTTCACAATAGACACATTATTAGTTTGATCAGATTAATACTTTTTGAGATTTTGAACAATTTAATGAGGTGTGTGTGTTAAACCCACCAAAGATAAAAAAAGAAAAATTACCAGCCGCCACTAAATCGTAGCAAAAATATCTCATCACAATATTCAATAAACCACTAAAATATAGTAAAACAAATGTATAAAATACAAGCAATGGCTATGGAGTCATTAGTTTATTATGAAGAAAAAAGAAATCTGCAAGAATACTACTTATAGCTTCTGTGCAGAAAAAAAAAGAAGTGTAAATAACTTACAATAGGGGCCCAACACGATGGTTTTTACCCAGGGCCCAAAATGTGGAGCTACGGCCCTGGATGGAGCTGTATTACTGCATCAAAGTTCTGTTTCTTATGTGTTGAAGCTCTTGAGAAGCTGAAAATAGAAGAAAAACAAGAACGCAGATGTTAAATGTATTGATCTGATCAAACTCAAAATCTACAGCGTACCTGTTGAATAATCACGGAACAATTGGTAAAAGTTTCTGCATTTTCTGAGACTGGAGTGTGTGGGATGTAGAGCTGGGCAATATATCGTGACTCAAGATATATCGAATTTTTTTATCTTGGTGATATAGAAAATGACAATATACAATATCGCCTTATTGAGATATATCTGTATATTTTTTAAACCCGTTTTGATTTATACAATCATACAGTACAAATCATAACAAACAAGTATTTAATATTATTTATATCGTACAGTCAAACAGTGTGCATTACAATGTTTCCATATTTCTAAGACATATATTTTATAGCTTATTTTGTATTAAAATACTCGTTTTAGGAGTAGTTGCTTTCACTACTACTTCTCAGAACAGCATGAAAAACACAGTTAGATGATTTCTGAGCGCGTACTAATCCAGACCTTCACCTAAACAAGCCACACTACAGAACTCACTCACACGTGCTGTCCCTTAGAGCAGAAAAACCCAAAAGTGTCACATATTGTGCAGCTGTGTGGCATTTTTTAATCAGCAAATTTAACTCAAAATTGTCTTTATGGTCAGACTTCATTGAGTTAAAAACATAGATATTAATATCGTATATATTGACATTTTGATAAAACATATTGAGATATGAGTTTAGGTCCATATCGTCCAGCCCTAGTGGGATGGCCTAAAAAACGTTGAAATGACATGGAGTGACCCATTGGATATTTTTTATTATAGTTTCACTCCACACACAGTGGTTGTAAGCTACTATTGTATCCACAGCAACCATGAATTTACCTTAGTTGGGTCATTCTCAGTGATTTTCTATTAAAATGATTAATTTTATTGTGAAGGGCTGAGCCTGAGGCGCTAATCAAACCTTATCTAAACAAACATCTGACCCTGAAACAAAGGCCGTCCTCCTGGTCAAGCTCGGCCGGCTGTGATCAAACCATCGTCACATGACCGATACTGGGGAATGTGAAGGGCAGAGAGGTGACCCCCCCCACCCCCCCCACCCCACCCCACCCCACACACACACACAGGGTCCCTGTTCTACTCAAACCTGCTGAAAGAGAAGCAGAAACACTCCATGGACAGAAGAGCGCTCACGTGAATCAGACTTTCAACATTTTCTGACAAAAAAAAAACCCACCTAAAGTAGAAAGAAATCATCTCTGAACAACAAACAGAATGAATCATCATTCTGGGTTTATATTTGTTCATTTCACTCTTTACAGCAGAATGTTTCAATCCTTTTTGGAGTCAAAGTACATATTTTCATTGAAACAAATCCCAAAGCACAGACACCACCAACCCAAAATATATAAAAAATAACATTGTAGCCTATATTTACAATATACAGTCATTCTTATCATAGTATATTGAACACAAATCAAACAAAAAATGAAATGTTCTCTTCTTTCATAGTTTCCATACTCGATACAGGTTGTGGGAGAGATAAAAGTAAGCCAGTGTTGTCGCCAAGTCATGGTTTGGAAACCATAGCCTAGCCAAGTGTTGTTAATAGTTATGTTTAAACAACACAGCAGAGCCGTGTTGTTGCCGAGTCATGTTTAAACACCATAGCCCAGCCAAATGTTACTAGTCATGTTTAAACACCATAGCCTAGCCAAATGTTACTAGTCATGTTTAAACACCATTGCCTAGCCAAATGTTACTAGTCATGTTTTAACACCATAGCCTAGCAGAGTACTGTTGCTGAGTCATGTTTGAACACCATAGCCTAGCAGAGTACTGTTGCTGAGTCATGTTTGAACACCATAGCCCAGCCGTGCATTGTTGTATGTTTAAACACTATAGCCTAGCGTAATGTTACTAGTCATATTTAAACACCGTAGCCTAGCCAAATGTTACTAGTCATGTTTTAACACCATAGCCTAGCTGAGTACTGTTGCATACATAGCCCAGCCGTGCATTGTTGTATGTTTAAACACTATAGCCTAGCGTAATGTTACTAGTCATGTTTAAACACCATAGCCTAGCCGAGTACTGTTGCTGAGTCATGTTTGAACACCATAGCCCAGCCATATGTTGTCGCTAGTCATGTTTAAACACCATAGCCTAGCCGAATGTTACTAGTCATGTTTAAACACCATAGCCTAGCTGAGTACTGTTGCTGAGTCATGTTTGAACACCATAGCCTAGCTGAGTACTGTTGCTGAGTCATGTTTGAACACCATAGCCTAGCTGAGTACTGTTGATGCTGAGTCATGTTTAAACACCATAGCCTACCCAAGTAATAACTTAAAATTTGAAGCACTTTACCTTTAGCAATCTCAAAGTGCTACAGAAACATTGGGGCAGATAAAAGTAATAATAAAAACAGCAAATAAAATCAAAAGAACATAATTTACCAGAGTAAATTACTAGAATTGTTGCTAGTATAGTTTAAACAACATAGCCCATGTTTTACAGAACGCGTGACCAAAAATGACCAAGTTGTATTTTCCGACTCAAGGACCGACACACGTTACACAGTTGTTTGTTCACAGAGGTATTTGTAGGAGAATGTCAGCCTATCAGGGCAGCAGATAAGAGCTGCTGATCAAGAGAAACCATTTCAACCTCCTCCTGACATTCCTGAGGGGCGTCTGTTAGAGCGCCATCATCACATCAATGTTTGTGGAAGAACTGATGAGGTTATGACCAGGTCACAGTCGGATTTACTGTTTCAATGTAACTGCACTGAGAGAACAAACTGTAACATCATATTTCACAACATGGACATCAAACCTGGACAATAAACTGACCAAAGTAAACCAGAGGTGTAAAGAGTGCTGATATTTCTACTGTTACTTGATTGATATTGTTCTGAAGTACAAGTAAGTCATACATAAAATAATCAAAACGTATTCAAAAAGATACTAGTTACTTTCACCACCACATTTATTTTGGTAATAAATCTTGCCACGGTTAAGTAAACTGTTAGAGATCTGTGCTGCCCCCTGGTGGCCTGAGTCATGGTTTGAACACCAGATGTTTTAAAAGGAAAAGGAACAAAGGACATTCACTGAGAAGACGGAGCAAACATTCATCCTTATCGTTCAAATCACAATTTTTATTGTTTAGTTTGAGAAAATTAAACTAAATCATTAAAGGTCACACACACAAGCCTTCGTTTATCATCCAAGCTCAAATATGAGGACAAAAATAATAGTGCAAAACTGACACAGTCGTAGAAATCTGATTAAAGGAAACGCTAAGCTAAGCTAAGCTAAGCTAAGGAGTGTTGAGCTTCACAGATCCACAGCTCGGCCACAGATACGAGCCGTTCTCCTCTTCATAGATGATGGTCACGGTCTCTCCTGCGTCCAGCGCACCTGTACCGCTCTGTAGGTAAACCTGTACACACGCACGAGGAGTGAGAACCTGCAGAGGGGGCGGAGCCTACAGAGGTACCCACCCTCTCCAGCAGCTGCAGTCTCTCCTGGTTGAGCAGGTCGTTGTGTTTCAGCTGAGTCACTGCGTTCTCTAAACACAGAAGCTGCTCTACTTGCTGCTGCTGCAGAACTTTGACCTGTTGCTGCAGCTCACGCACCGTACGCTGCAGCTGCTCCTTGGTCACGCTGCTCCTGTGGTAGCTGGAGCACACACACACGTCATTTACACACCAACACAGAGAATTACACTAAATACATCACATCTACTCTTTATTCTGACAATTTATTAAAAATAAATAATATTCTAACACTAAAAATGTGCGTTATATGCAAATGTAGACATTATACAGGGTTCTTGTGCAACCCTTTAACAGCCAAATTTTGTTAAGGCTAAAGTTGTATTTTCTTATCTTTGTTCCAGCCTTATTTTAAAGCCTAAAGTTATTTGTTGAATAGATGAAGGGTCACATCACAGCGTAGGGTAGTGCTTCTTAACCTTTTTTGGATCGTGACCCCTTTTTAAAACCCCAAATAATTTTTTCGAGAATTAGTTTTTGACCACGTTTGATTTTTTTTTTTCTTCCTTTTTCTACTGCATTTTATTTTAACTACATTTATATTTGAGAAAGTGAAGGTATAGCACACAAATGTGTAAGATTGTGTATTGTGTTTTAATTTGAATGGAACAATAATTAAATATATATATATTTTCCAATCAGTAATTATTTTAACACATTCCAGGCGACCCCGTTTAAATTTCAAGCGACCCCACATGGGGTCACAACCCTGAGGTTGAAAAACACTGGCGTAGGGGATCAAAATCACAGCTTCGGCAGGAACCCAGTTATATTTATACTATAATTATCAGATTTATGTTTGTTTGTGTAAATAAATAAATAATAATCTAAAATCTACGATCTAAGTTTTTATTGCACACATGGCTCGAGGTGACCCACCTGTGCTCCTCCAGTTTCTGATCCAGTGACGGTTCTGGGTCTTCGTCCTCCGACCGCTCCTCGTCTCCCTCGTCCTTACTGATAGTGGGCGGAGCCACGTGATTGGACACGATGGGCAGAGTGGACGTGATTGGATGTGAGCTCAGAGCTGACGCCAACACGGTGTCGGAGGAGAAGCCGAGCTGTGGACTCGTCTGGTAGAGGGAGATCACCTGACCCTCAGACTCACCGTCCTCCAACCCGTGGGTCAGGACCAGACGGTGGCCGTGGGCCGACAGAGCCGAGGCAATGGCGGTCAGCAGCTGGTCCTGGTCCTCAGTCATCACTAGAACCTGTGTGTTCTCCTCCTCGTTCTCTACCGTCTGAAGGAACGTTAAGGGGAAGTGGATCCCTGATTCCAGGAGGGAAAACTCTGCACTGGTAGATGTAAGCGAACAGTCCACGTTATCGACCTCTCCGTCTGACCTCATCCTGTTTTCATCTGCGTCCACGTGAAACCGCTTTGCCTGCCTGTCCATCAGATCTGTGGCTTTCCTTTTCTGGAATAAAATAAAACATGACGTTTTTATTTTCACTTAAAGCTTCAAAGTGGCATCCGCCCTAAAACTTCCCGAAATGTTGAGTTTCACCAGTGAAGGTGTGATAGTGTGGGCTTAGGTTTGTCCTGAAACACTGACGACGTGTCTTTGGCGCTTCTTTTCACCTTTGTCACATTTTTTACACCGCAATGACGATTTGCTGTAAATATCTTTGTTTTCATTTATTTATACCATTACTGTGACCACCACATGAATACAGACCCTTTCCAAAAAATTAGAATATCATGGAAAAGTTGTTTAATTTCCATAATTCCATTCAAAAAGTGAAACTTTCATAGATTATAGATTCAGGGCCCACAATTTAAAGGATTTTAAGTATTTATTTGGAGGAAGACGGGTGAGGAACAGAACAGAACATTGCACCACAAATCATGACTGACTCGATATTCCTCACACGTCTTCCTCCAAACCCTTGGACCTTGATTCCCAAATGAAAGACACACTTTACTTTCATCAGAAAAGAGGACCATGGACCACTGACCAACAGTCCAGTCCTTCTTCTCCTCTTTTCTTTCTGCAAGCCCAAATTATGTAAAAATAAACTAATAAATACTTGAAATCATTTAAATTGTGGGCCCTGAATCTATAATCTATGAAAGTTTAACTTTTTGAATGGAATTATGGAAATTAAACAACTTTTCCATGATATTCTAATTTTTTGGAAAGGGTCTGTACTCTCTCTTTTTCAGACCATAATCACTCACACGCATCTCTTCTTCGTTCTGAAATTCCTTCTCCTCGTCACTACTGCCACCAACGATGGTAGAATCCCATTGTCATGAGCTCCTTTGACCATTTATGGTAGAATGTGGGCGTGTCCAGGCCAGCATATGAAGTAAATTCAACTGCACGAACTTCCAGCTGTGCTGTGATTTATAAAGGGAAATGTGCGTGCACGTGAGCTCCGCAACCTTTCAGAAATCTGAATATTTTTTGGCGTAGTGCATTTACACGTTTTCTAGGTACGTTCACTTTTAGTGTAGATTCTACTCAGTGTTTTATAAATGAGGCCCCTGATCTTAGTTTGAGGATTGAGTGATGATGTCACCTCCTCACACTCCTGGAAGGCGGTGGGAAGGGTGTTTTTCTCCGTGCAGCGGAAGCCCCGGCGCGTTCTGGAACAAGACGGGTCGGAGTGTTGGTGTCGTGTCGGGGTCCGGTCCTCCAGTCCCATGTTCTTCAGCCTCTGCTGTAGGCGGGACCCGTCCTGCACAGGGAACCTGGATCTAGAACCAACAAACGAGTCCAGAATCAGAAATGTTTGGAAAGGTTTGTGACAAAACAAACAACGACTACTTATTCCTAACCTTTTCTTTTATTTTAATGTGTTTATTGGTCACTTTGTGTTATTATGCTGTATTGTATTTGGTTATCTAATTGGTGCTTGTGGAGTCAATTTGTATAATTTGTCATTTTACGTCTTTTTTGTGTATCTTTCTGTAATTTTGTGCTTTTGGTCAAACTCATTACTGCATTAGTGTATATAATAAAGAGATTCAACTTTTCAAGGTTTGAAGTTGATTTTACTCTAGTTTGAGCCAAATAAACTAAATGCTAATAATAATACTTTTAAATACAATATTTTGAATATCTGCTAAATAATTTTAATAGGTGATTTAGGGGGACATTGAGGATTTTTTAGTTTTACACTTTTAGATAATCGTAATAGTATGAGATAAAACAAGTCGTAGTGGTACAACAGTCGTAATATGATGAGGAAAAAACATTTAATAATGTAACTTTACAAGGTTAATAATATCTCTTAACGCTACTTCCTGAATAACACACAAAATGTTTCATATTTTTTAAAACGTTTTTAAATGAAAATAAAACGACTTTCAAAGCAAAGGGTGCATATTTAAATGGTAGAAATATTTACATTTAAGCGGAAAAAAGCGGCAAAATGGCCCCGTTACCAAGGGCAACCGACAGGACAAGGCACCAGATAACACAGAGACCAGTTGACCGGGAGCACCAGCTGCCTGGAAACCTGAATGTGACTCTTCCAAATGTGTTTAAAGTTCATTCTCACACAAAAATAATAATAATAATAAATAAAACTGTTAAAGCTGATGTTTTCTGCGGTGATTTAGGGAGAAAGAGGATTTTGTTTGTTTCACACTTCTAGATAATCTTAATAGTATGAGATAAGAATTGCAATATTAAAGGAATTAAGTCGTAATAGTACAAAAGGCGTAATGTTATGATGAAAAACTATTTTATTCACGTAATATGACTAGATCACAACATTACAAGTTTAATTATGTCGTCTTTTAACGCTACTTCCTGAATAACATTTTTATATATCTTCATGACGTTTTAAAATGCAAATAAAACGTATTTCTAAGCAAACGGTGCATATTTAAATGGTTAAAAAAAAATAATAATAATTACATTTAAGCGGCAAAATGGCCCCGTTACCAAGGGCAACCGACAGGACAAGGCACCAGATACCACAGAGACCAGTTGACCGGAAGCACCAGTCGCCTGGAAACCTGAATGTAACTCTATCAAATGTGTTTGGAGTTCATTCTCACACAAAAATAAATAAATTGCGGATAAAGCTGGTGATTTTAACACTTCACTTCAGTTTAAAAACAATGACGTCACCCGAGGTGCTGGATTGCTTAACTTTGCACGCGCACGTACAGCTGATTAGTTATTCAGACAATGACATCTGCTCCAAACACTTGTTTAAAAAGTTATAAACAGCTTGTGTTTAAATAAACAGACAAAGTCCACCGTCATCACAGCGTGTGACGCCGCGTTAATCACTGACCGTCTGTTGTTTAAGGCGTAAATAATCAATCACTGATCGTTTGTACCGGAACAAACCAGTTAAATGTGTGACACTGTGTGTGTTTAATCCCATTTAAATGCTTTATTTACCTATAGAAGCTTCTCTGTTCCGACTCCGAGCAAGTATTGGGTTTAGACTCGGTTGTTTCCGTGGATCTCCGGGTTCGTAACAAGGTGAAACTCGCGTGGGATTCGTGGCGCGACGTTAAAGAGACACGATCAGCTGTTCACGCGTGTGACGTCACTGTCCTGCGACGGACAACACGTGGGTAGACAGTAGTGGACACAACCCCAAATGACACGATGATAATATTCAGCACTGCCTTGAATATGACGTTTTTCTGCGATATTTAATAAATATGTGACCGATATCAAGTCAGTACATTTAATAAACACTTAATCTGTCCTAACGTTAAATGTGACAGACTTCTCATTAAATGGCGACAAATCATCAATAAAACTTCATTTATCCCCAAGAGGCAAACAAATCAGTTTTGTTACCTTTTAGTTGAAACCCTCAATTATTTGTAATACTCTAACCTATTCATTTCTGCTCATTTAATTTCCACAACTGTTTCTAATGTTTGAATTTATCCCAAATATAATAAAATTAAAAAAAAATACGGAAACCCATTCCCACCAGTGAAAAAACGACTTGGAAAAGTTAAATAATAAAATCTAAGTCATAATTATGAGATAATTATACTCTTAATAATTATGAGATACTATGATACTTTATCGTATCTTAGTATAAAAAACTAGGACAAGTAAAATAAAACAAAATAATTTATTTTAGTTTTTACTGTCGGGAATTAGCTTCCATAGCTGAGGGACCAACCATCATTGACTAATCCAAACTGAGGTTTATTTAAATTTTATATATATATATATATATATTTTCATTGTACTTCTGTATGTTTTTTTTGTTTAGCTTTGTGTGTTTTTGGCATCATTTTTGCGTATTCCTGTTGTAGTTTGTGTGTTTTAAGTCATTTTGTCTGGAGTCATTTTGTTGTGGAGTTTTTGTCATAATTACGTGAGTTGTGGGCCACACAAACAAAATTAGACGCATGTATCCATCTACTGAGATACAAAGCAAAGAAAATCAGGGAAAATAATAAAAAGTACACTGTGCATTCTCACATCCCGTCATCATGGCAACAGTAACATGTATCGTGTGTTGGGCCCAGAAATTACAAAAGCTGGTTTTTCCAAAAAAAGAAAATCACTGGACTTGCTTTATTATTCAATAAGGTTTTTTTCTCCAAACAGTACACAGAGTCTTTAAATGATACAGTATATATATATACATACATACACATCATCCGTGTATCTCTTTATCTAAAAAGTCGAGGAGGGCCGACGGAACGTCGCGGTTGTGCGTTTCAGGACAGTGATGCAGGTTGGACGTTTCAGTGATCTGTGTGTGTGTGTGTGTGTTCTACACAGGAACCCAGTTAGAGGTGTGGTGGGAGTAGCAGTGCGAGTGGCACGCTGACGGTGTGAACCAACCAATGAATATGCCGCTCTCCATCGTCACATGACGCACCTCAACAATCATCTTCATCGCTGATCTTTGGTCTGAACCAGGTGTTGAAAACATCTGCTGAGCGCGTGCAAACAGGCCAAAGGAGACGCGTCAGGTGCTTTTTTCTTACTTTTTTTTTTTTTTTTTTAAACGTACATGATGAGGAAAAGTGGGAGGAGTTAAACAGCGACTGTATCCAGTTTGAACCAGTGCGGTGACGGGCTGTTCCCAGCAGCGTCTCGTCCAATCAGAACGCTGACATGAGGAGTGGATTCCATCATCAGGAGCACGTCAACGCTGAAAGAGGCGGGGTGGGAGGGGCCAATGAAGGTCACCAGTGTCACAGACGGGTTAGCCACGCCCACCGCTACATCATTCCCAGCTGCATTAGCGTGTTAGCATACGCCATCGGTTTGACATTAGGATGAGGCTGTGAGAGAGAAAAGAAAATGAATAAAACAAAAGAGATTCAATGTCGATCTGAAAGACTCTCTCTTCCTGGAGGAGTTCCTCAGGGTTCTGTTCTGCTCACAACGGAACATCTCACTAGAGCTGCAACTAAACATTATTTTTTTAGTCGACTAATCTATTCATTATTTTTTCGATTAGTCGACCAGTCACGATTAGGGATGTAGCGATTCACTCAACTCCTGATATGATTCGATTCACAATACTGGGTTCACAATACGATTCTCTCACGATTTTACAAAATGGGACTGTAGAAAAATAATGACTGAAAAATATTCCTTTATTTTTTGGGGGGGAAAATACTGTATTATTTTCCTTTTATTTTTCATTGTCAAAAGAATCCCTTGATAAAATATTCAAAACAATGCAATTTAACTAAAAATAAATCTTGAATACAATAAATAAAGGAATAATACAAATGACGAAGAAGTCTATTAATTTAAAATCTGGTTCTATGGTAAACAATGCAAAACTGCATAATAGTTCTTTTTCTTTTTAAAAGTGCAACTAAAAATGTTTTTTTGTGCTTTAACAATTGGACTTAAAAAACAACAAAAAAAAAAAAAAAAACAGTCATTGCATTGTATTTACGTCAGATATTTGTTTGGACTAGCAGAGGGCGCTGGTAACCCAGTGGTCGGTTGGCATGTAGTTGTTCTAGCAGTGAAGAAGAGATGCTATGCGCTAGCAGACAGAGCTATTAGAAAAACGGGACTTTTACAGATATTCACGTAAAATTACAGATATTCTTTCAGTGCTAAAGGGGTAAGGAATAATTTATGAACATGTTTAAGAGTAGAAGGCGGCCAGAAAGAAAGTAGTCGCAGATTCCGCCCGCAGCCTACACTGTTAAACGAGAGGGATAAATATATAGCGCCCTCTGCTGTTTAAAAAAAGTACTGCGATTCAATTTTCAGAGTATCGATGTGAACAGTGATACCAATGAATCGATTTTTAACTGCCTTACAATTAATCGTTACATCCCTAGTCCCGATCATTTTTCTGTTTTGAAGCACATATTTTAGACTGCTTTTTTAGCGCACCTGCTTAAATCCTTCCACCTGTGAACGTGTCCCTGTTCAACATGTTTTACAGAGAGGAATTAAAACAATGACATAAAACAGGTATTTGCAGTGTAGTTGTTATATTTAACACAAAATATTATTGAAATTACAATAAATTAATGAATGAATAAATTAAATATCAGAAACCAAAGGTGCTTAACACAGGCCTCTTTACTCATTTTAAGAAATATCAAGTGGTGAAAACCTTAATCATTGATCCTTTTATATTTTATCTGACATTATTATATTATATGACCTGAGAACTGTGTATTGCTCTAATCATGTCACACAATGACCATCAATCCCAGTGCTGATGAATGCTTCTACGTACCACAGCAGTGAACTGGTGAAACTCTGGCTTGAGGTCTGCTCCCCTGAGGTGGATGTAGGCGCCTTTGTTTCCCATCTGATCACTGCACAACAACAACAAACAGAAACAACTTACAGTGTGTGTGTTTATCTCCTGTGGTACTTCTGTTACTTTTATTAACACACAGCGACCCCCAGTGGACAAAACAGGAGTAACAGTTAAAAGAATAGCACATAACGTGTTATCTATACTGTATTTTTGACAGAGCTGGTCTGCTGTAAATCAATGAAAATGAATATAGTAAATGACAATAGTATGCTAATATTAAATAAAAACATCAGGGAGCGATGGTGGAAGCGATGGTGGAAGCGTGCACGTACCAGTAGTTTGGAGCTGAGAACACGGTGACACACTTCCCTGAGTGAGTGACCTCGTAGCCCTCGGCTTTGACCTCGTGACTCCGTACGATGTAGTCCAGCTTGTTCTGCTCCAGGAAACGCTCCGTCACGTCTGGCCCGAACTGACAACTCACCCCCCGCTTACTGATGGAGCGCCCGCTCTACCACGCACACACACACAGGAGAGATGAAAACAACAAGGTAAAGATCACCCACGTCCTGCTGAGACTGAGGAGCGGGAACTGACCTGAGGCTGAGGGTCGGACCAGAGGAGATCACACATGGGGCCTGTAGGAAAGAAGACACTGATGATTACCCCCCACACACACACACACAGACACACACACACACACACACACACACACACAGACAGACAGACACACACACACACACAGACACACCGTGTTCACTCTACCTGAGTCTGGAGGTTGTCGATTTCTCTCAATCTTCCTGAGGTCGTCCAACGTGATGCCGTCTTCACTAAAAAGTCCTCCGTGCATGATCTAAGGACAAGAAAATAATAAGTCCACATTGATGGACACACCCTCAACTTCACATAAAAAAGTTGGGACTTTTAGACAAAAAAAGAAAAAGAAAAAAACAAAACTACTTAACGCCTCAAGTTAAAGGAATCCTCCATTGTTTTTACAAATATGACCTAAAATATTTGAAATGTACTTATTCATTTAATTAACTATTGTACTTATTCATTGACTTAACTATTAAAATTGGGACTACTTTTTTCCTCCATCTTGAAATTACGTGAGTGATGATGTCACACGGCCCCACTGCCTGTAAACATTCCATTGTTTTCTATTGGAGTGAAGCATTCAGTCTGATTTTTAGACAAAAATCCTGAAAAACACCTGAAAAAAAAAAGACCTGAAAAAAATCTATGATCTTAGTAGGCGACAGTTCCAACTCTCCCATTTGGTAGTAGACAATGAAGCAGAGAAGAAGAGCTCTCCTAAGGGACTTTTACTCTCCCTTAAACAGTGAGCTGACACACTCCGGTGGCTGAAGTGAGCAAGTAAATGGTAAATGGACTTGATTTAAATAGGACTTTATTCCTACACTAAAGTAGTCCCAAAGCACTTTACACATCAGCTCATTCACACTCACAAGTAAATCATGGACTGTTGAAGACACACAAACCTTGAGGATAAAAGTTCTTTTGGATGGAAGTCCTTCAACAGTCTGTGATTTACTCGCTAACTTCAGCCACCAGAGCGTGTCACCACACCGTTTGAGGGAGAGTAAAGGTCCCTTAGGAGAGCTCTTCTTCTCTGCTTCATTGTCTACTACCAAATCTCAGAGCTGAAACCGTCACGGGTCACAAGTGTTTTTATCCTCTTTCAGTAAACAAAAAAGGTTTATATCGACATCTTTAATTTTTCCTGATTTTTTTAGAACAACCAAAATCAGCACAAGTTAATATTTTGACTGAAAAAGCCACTACATTATCTAAAAAACAGGATGAATGCTTCACTCCAATAGAAAACGATGGAATGTGAGGGGCCGTGTGACATCATCAATTACGTGATTTCAAGATGGTGGAACACAGGTTCTAAAACTGTAAAGTAGTCCCATTTTTAAAAGGAAATTAACTGAATATGGTGCAAAATTTCAAAGGTTTTAGGGCACATTTGTAAAAACAGTAGAGGATCCCCTTAAACCTTGGTTGAACTCCTTCCTCTAAAGTTCAACTGAAACACTGAATCATTCGCTTCATTTGAAGTCGTGTTTGTTTGATGCGTTTCCTCTCACCAGTACTTTGTTGTTGATACACTGGGCCAGCGGCAGCCACTGGAAGACCTCACTGAACAGCTGGAACATCTGGGCTGTGTACTTGGCTTTGACCTCGCCCTCGAACCCGTACATCTGGTTCATGTTGTCCGTCTCGTGGTTTCCTGAGAGTGGGCAGCGGTTAGAGCTGGAGATCTATGACCACTACAGAACTCACTCACACGTGCTGTCCCCTACTCGAGGAAAAGACTAAAGCCGTGCAACGTGTTGACACTGCGTAGTGATGGCTCACTATACTATACTATACTTGTAATTATCTGTATTATACTATACTATACACTGGTATGCGTGCACTTGTATTTACTCCATATTTAATTAACGGTCTTTTACTTCACCATGTACATGTTCGTTTTCTTTTCTTTGTTTAGCTTTTCTTGTAATCTGTAATATTACTTGAACCTCTGTAACAAAAAGTTCCCTCTGGGATCACTAAATTCTAATAATTTATCATAATAATGCAGGTACATGCTTGCAAATGCAATAAAATGAGTATTTTTTATCATTGTAATTGGAATGTCAAGGACTTTTGAATGAAAAACACTCCAACAGAAAACCACACACACAAACAGAACAATAAATAAATATTTAACATTTAGGGATAAAGGCTATAGTTGCAGGATATCAGGCCCTACATGTGCAGCCAATTTATTGACTTTTTGATAATAATTTAAAGCTACATATAGATAAAGAAGAACTTATGAAAATAATGTTAATCATGTATTAAATAGGTGACTATTCATTCAGCTGTATGTGGCTATACCTGATGACTAAAGCTGACTCACCTCTAAGCAAGTGGAAGTCGTTTGGGTAAAGCAGTTTGAAGCCAAACAGGGTCAGAATGACTTCCACAGAGAAGGAGCCTCGGTCGACAAAGTCGCCGTTGAAAAGCTTTGACGTGACGTTAAGGATCAAATGATGTGACGCTTTAAATGAAGAAAATAATCACAGTAGAAACAAAGGATACGTAAGGGTTGGACTCCGAGGGCAAACCGTTCAGCTTGAAGATGTTCAGGAGGTCGTAGAACTGTCCGTGCGTGTCGCCACAAATGGTTATTTTTTCTGTCTGTAAAGAGAAGAAAGTGTTTGTTCCACTGAGTTATGACAGAAGATCATCTCATCATGTCTTTGTCAATGTCCAGGAAACTTTGAGCAGCTTGTGCAACCTCGAAAACACCTTCTTCTTCTTCCAAATTTCTTCCTAACCCATTTTCTGGAAGTCAAAACATAATGCAGTGTTTTAATTGAGGTTATATGAAACTTTATTTTTCCCCCATGCTTTGATGGACCATTCTAACAAACACGCCAAATATAAAAACATTTTCATATTTCCAATTTTCCCCGTTTACTAATTATATGTAATTACTGGCTAGGGGGTGTGTATGGCCATGAATCTGATGATATATGAGTCACGATTTGCATGTTACAATACGATATATCCTGAAAACATCTCCATATAATACGAAAATACATCACGATATATCGTGATATCAATATTTAAAAATTTCACTTGTATGGTATGAAATACAATTTATTTCTTTTTTTTTTTTTAAACTAGCTAGATCAAGTAAATGTTAACTAACTGTAATTCAAGTACCAATATCAAAAACAAGTGATATGTTTATCAAACTGTTAAAATACATTTTTCAACAACAAATTCTGACTTAAGTTAAGTTCTTAAATTCGTAAAAAGTAACCACATACATCTAGAAAAGGTCCCAGTATGTTTTATGAAAATAAAGAGCATCAACTTCCAAACTAAAATGCATTGAGGAGTGATGTAGTTTATCAAGGTTTAATGTGGTTCACTGACACTTATTGACTGGGCATTTACCTGCTATGTATATGTCAGTGCAATTAAATGTTTTTTTTTTTTTTGTCAAAAAAACATGATTAAAAATTTTATTTGGACTTTTTTATTTGATAGATTCGATAATCGAGCGGTGAGATATCTTGTCCAATTTTCCCCATTTCCTAATTAAATATATTTAATGGCTAGTAAACTTCCTGAAATCCTGTCAAACGTGTAGAATTGTTATTAAATGTATTTTATTCACTGTAACCTGATAGCTTTGATTGTTTTAGATATCTGTATTATAATTGTATAATTGTATTTGGCAATTGAAAATTTCCAAATACATTGTTCTGTGAGATATTATTTTTCTTCCACAACTTGCTTTGGCCTGAAACTCCTCCAAGGCTATTAATGCAACACTAAGGACACGTATGTCATCTCATAAAAACAATGTCAAGGATGTGCAGTCGACCTTTTTTGGAGCCAAAATGTCAAGATCAAGATCTCGTCAAGTGTCAAAACCCAAAATGTTCCATGTCTCTATGAATATTTATCGTACAATTTTGATGTTTACATTTATGAATAGCTCAACTCAAGTGAAATATTTTATTTCGCTGGACCAAAGCTGTACGACCTACCAGTAAAAAAATCGGTAGAAGATAAAGTCACAAAAAAAACGTAACAAAAAAAACAGAAAAATACTTCTTCCCCTATAACTTGGCCACTGGTACCATTGAATAACATTTGCTTTCAATGTGTGACCTTGACCTTCGCTGAAGGTCATATTTAAGGTCAAGAACTCCTCAGAAATGGACTCTGGAAGCCAGAAAAAAGTGAGACCTCAACGCTCTCAGGACAGCGAAGCCCAGCAAAAACAAACCTATAACTTGGCCACACATTGAGATACAGTGCTCAGACTGGTACCATTGAACAACATTTCCTTTCAATGTCTGACTTTGACCTTCACTCAAGGGCAGTCTTCTGTTTTGTTTCTGCATTATTACTTTCAATTTAATTAGTAAAAAGAACAAACTTGTCATCAAATCCAGATACAGGTTGTCATTTTTGCCAATTTTTAAAATTTTCAATGGCCAAATACGTATTTGCCTTGCAAATACAGGTCTTGCCTAGTTATTAATAATCATCTTGTTTTAGTACTGTAATGTGTGCACTTGTATTTAATCCCTAAATAAAGTATTTCTGATTCACCATCACGCAGCAATTACACAAGATTTCGCGCGAGATTTTGACAATTCGACTGTTTGCTTCACATTCAATGACCTGTTCACAGGGAAAATTTGCAAGTGAGAGAATATTCTGTCTAATACACAGATGTAAAACAAATAAATACATGACATAATAAATGTTTCAGGAAGTGATTTCAGTCATTTATTTCTGTTTTCCATGATTCGCAATAAAACGCCCTGGTGCAAAGGCTAATGAGCCATAATTCTCACCTCTTTTAACGTGATTTCTACGAGACTCGGTAGTTTAGCGAGGAGGTCCTTAACCTGCACCAGAATCTGAAAACAAACAAAGGAAGAGCGTTCAGGTGTGGAAGTCCTCAGTCAGAGTGAACAACATGAAAAAGAGTTTTTACTTGATAAGCACACTTCCTGTGCAGCTTCTTCTGATCTTTGAACCACTCCATCATCTCCTCCATGAACTTCACTGTCACGTTTCCGTCTTCTAGTTTAGGGCCCACGTAGTCGTCCTCGATTGCTTCGTTACAAACCAACCACCATTAGACATGTTTATTTATTATTTATATTATTACTTAAATTATAGTCGTGTATGTGTCGTACTCATGTTCTCGATGTCCAGAGAGTCGACCACAGACTTTTTAATCTCGTCGCTGGCGATGGCTCTCTCGAAGGCCTTTTGTTTCACTATCTTATTACATTCCTGGTATTTCATCTTGGCGTCTTTGTCGTTTGGCCGCACTCGAACAACCTGCCGTCAGCACGAGGAGAAGATAAGAAGTGAACGCACGAGTTAATCATCAACACATAGTCAGGCATAATGTGATCACGTAGAGCTGGGTGTTATCTCCCTATTCTTCAGTCACAATAACAAAGCATGTGAAATAGACCTGGGCGATATATCGAGATTCAAGATATATCAAGTTTTCTATTTTGGTGATATAAAGAATTACAATATGGAAGATACTGATATATATATTGTTCATATCTGATTTTGTTTTATGAGTCGCTACTTTCACTACTTCTCAGAACAGCATTAAAAGCACTAAATGGATTTCTGAGAGTGTCCTAAACCAGACCTACTCAAACTCATTTTAATTCAGGGACTAAATACGGACCAGTTTAATCTCAAGTTGCCACAGATTTTAGGTGGTAAAACAAGCAATTTTATCATTCTTGTGCCCTAGTTTACACTTCCACCTATAAAAGTATTTAAAGTATGTAAGGCACCGACACTATCCAAGCAGAATCTCAAATTTCATTAATTTTGTGACCAATTTTTATTTTTATTATGCCCAAAACAAGCCACACGACAGAACTCACTCACACATGCTGTCCTTTGTAGGAGAAAAAGCCATAAGTGTCACAGCTGTTGCATCAGCAAATTGAACATAGAATTGTGTATTTGGTCCGACTTTATTTGAATTCAAATTATCGCGATTTATATTGTATATCACCATTTTGAAGAAAAAAAAAACCAACGAGATATGAGTTTTGGTCCATATCGCCCAGCCCTAATGTGATCACAACTCTTTTCTATAATTTAGTGAGTTTTCAGCAGGGTTGGGGTCAATTACATTCTCAATTATGATTACAAAGAATGGCATTTTTCCCACTTACAATAAAAATTACAACTATAATTTTTTCCTCTGAAAGTCAATTACAATTACAATCCTAAATACTAAAATCAAAATTCATTTTTGTGTGGTTTGCTTGTAGTTGGTTTTGGTAATATATTTAGTTGTATCAATGCACATTAATATTCATAATATATCTATATATATATATATCTTACATATAACCTTACATTTGTGATTTTTGTAACCCAGTACCCTGGACGCAGAACTTTTAATTAATGATGATATTGATCATGAATGTTTAAAAAAAACAAAACATATTCAATTCCATAGAGAAGAATTAAAAACCCCTTCAAAATCTACGTTTTTAAAATTTGGTCTCTGAATTATTCTTACCAGTGACTCTTTTCTTTGTTGAATCTTTCCTAAAGATAATGTTTATTTACTTTAGTTGAATTCAGTAATGTTGTGAATGTTAAGAGTTATTATATTATTGGGGAAATGTTTAGAGAGAACGATTGTTTTCCTTCAGTTGCAGCCGCCAGATATTTGCTCCGACCAGCAGAGGGCGCTGGTAATCCAGTGTTCGATTGGGATGCAGCTGTTCTGTAGAGTGAAGAAGAGATGCTACGCGCTAGCAGACCGAACTAAAAGAAAAATGTAATTTTTACAGATTTCACGTCATAGTACAGATATTCTTTTGGTGCTAAAGGGGTAAGGAATCATTTATTAACATGTTTAAGAAAAGAAGGCGGTCAGAAAGAAAGTAGTAGGCGATTCCACCCGTCACCTACACTTCTGGACATCCCTGCCTCAGAAAATAAGCAGTAAAAAGGAGTCAGAAAGTTGTATCGCTCACCGTCTCGTAGTCTTTAAGCGCTGCTTTGAACTTGCCCAGCGCCATGTTGGACGTGGCCCGGCGATAATAACCTTTGATGTAGTTCTTGTCGATCTCCAGGGCCTTGGTGGCGTCTGCCAGGGCATAGCCGTAGCATTCTGTGCGTAGGTACGCCAGGCTGCGGTTACTGTAGTAGATGGCATTGGATGGATTGAGCTCCAATGCCTCGGAGTAATACTTGATCGCATTTTCATAATCTTTGTCTAAAAAACAAAAAGAGAGCAACGTCACAGGGCAAACAGGCACATACCAATATATAAATGGAGCCCATTACCCCATACGTGTCACAAGGGCGCCAGGGGGACCACGGGTGCCCCATTTTTCAATTTATTACTCCTCCGTTAGTTCTCGTTGAATCGGAATGCAGTTTGGGAGGAATACTCTATAAATGAATATCATGAGCCATCATTGTTTCATATCAACATCTAATAAACTCTTTTGTTCGGAGAAGTCAATGAGAAATAGTTTTAAATTTACAAAAAAAGAGCCTGGTCTACATGCTCTGCTCGTCAACACTGCTCCATGTCTGCATACGAGTGCTTTGTTTTGTTATTTAAACCTTTTTAAGACATTTTCTGTTCTTTAAACACACTAGTTTAACTATTGGTCAACATAAGACCAGAATTAGACTGAAGGTTCCTGAGGGGACTGAGATAAAGTGTAAGTATAAATGTAAAAAAATAAATAAAAATCATACAGTTCAAACAAGCTTGCTTATTTGTAATGTTACAATATTTAGCAAAAATATGAATTAACTTAGTTGAAAGTGAAACTGTACTTATTATCATTACAATATATTTTTAAATCAATAATCAGACATCCATGCTGCTGCATTATTGAGTAAATGTCTTGTTTTTTTAAATAATGTATTTCACTGTTTTTGTCCTTGGGTGGCCTGAAAGGCGCTTTAAAATAAGATTATTTGTTTTTATTTATTTATTATAATTAGAGACGATGACTGAGGGAGAAGGGCCAGGGTTTGGATACATGTTTACTTCTTTCCACGCTTTTTGAAAATAAATTATTTATAAAAGCTATTTTGAGTGGTTTTATTTGTATGATGTCACTATTCTGAATAAAATGTATTATCTTCTATTATTTCTTATTTATATTTGATGTGACAACATGTGAATGGGCGCACATGCAGAGCTGAAATCAGTTTAAACAAACACACTGTTTAAACTCTTAACACTATAGATTTACAATAAATTAAATCCAGTGTTCGCGTTAGTAATGGATTAGTTAGTAATCGCTGTATCACCGAATCGTGAGACGTAATTATCACGTTAAGTCAGATACCGGATGAACGCGTGATGACGACATGTGCACTGTCAGTTAGCCTTTAGCGGCTAACCCGCTGCTACCGCTCTCGTCCAAATGAATGGGCTGAGCGGTTAGCTTCGCCTTAGCCTAGCCTCTGTTGACCCTCCGTAGGGATGAACGGACACACCGGGAGCCGTTAAAGACGGAAGAACCGGACCGTGGACATGACAGAAGGTATTACTTACCTTTGAAGAACTTATTAGCTTTCTCCTTCAGCAGCTCCGCATCATTACCGCCCTCCGCCATCTTCTTTCACTGCCGTAAAACAAGACGTTAGCCATTCTGGGAATCTGTCGCAAAAGGACGTAAAATATGTTTTTCTTTCTCATGATGAACATTGTAAGACAAAAAAAAAAAAAACTTCCCTAGCGCACAACATACAGTGGTTTTAAAATACGGGGTTTGTGGTTAGGCAGGGGTTAGGGACACCCACAGGACCGTGAACACAATCCTCAAAAATAGAAACATTTTGACTTAGAACCGTGTTTACAGGCTCGTCCAACATTAACCTTAAATTCAGGCCTTTTTTTATTCATTTATTTCTATTTTTTTTTTTGTGTTCATTTTAGAATTTAAACTTCACTTTTTGGTGTATTTTAAAGAGTTGAGCAACAAATTATGATTGATGGATGAAAAAAAAAAGTCTGTGTGCATGTAAAAAAAAAAAAAAAAATCTATAATATTGAAAAATAAACTGAAATATTTCTGTGTACCTCCTGAAAGGTGTTCAAGTACTGTAACCCTAGGGCTGCAGTCTGCAAACATTGTTCTCAAAGAAGCCATTTTGCTTCCTCTCTCCTGGATTAAGCTGCTATCTGTGTATTTATCTGTACATATTATTGTGTCATATTTAAATTTTCTATTGTTTTTGCTGTGTTTTTATATTTATTTTCTTCTCTCACTGGCACCTTGGAGTTGTACTCAAATTTCGTTGTACCCTGTACAAGGACAATGAAAGGATATTCTATTCTATTCTATTCTAAAATACCATCTCAATGAAGACAATATTGTGTATAAATTTTATACGTAGTTACAATTATATCAAATAATATTATTAATAATAATTAATAATTTATTAGTTGATGTATTTGTAGTGCTACAAAAATAACTTTGATTTGATAACACATGATCATGTCAGTCAACACATACTAATTGCTCATTTCTTGCAACATATCAAGCATGCATATTAATCTGGCACATTGGCAGTTAATTAAATATTTCCCCACACAAACAAAATCTCTATTTTCGTCCAGAATAGTCTTTTTGTTGGTTTCGTTATCTTACCAGAGTTTTAAAACGTAAAGTTAACCACAGGAGCACGGAAAGTTTATGGTCAATGATAGTTATTGCACAATGTGATTTATTTTTATTTTTAGGTTGATAAATTGTTATATCATTTCATTTTGTGTCAATGTCAATTATCAATAATAGGCTCTGTAAGAAGAAATAATTCATTAATTTAATATTTTTTTATAGCTATAGGGAGCAATTGCAAAAGAGTCAAAGAGCCACATGAGGCTCCAGAGCCTTGTACACGTACCCCAGTTTGGGAACAACTAGAATACAGTATGCAGAAATCACTACAAACATTTTTAACCAAGGGAATATATATATATATATATATATATAATATAAAATATTAATGTATTTATTTATTTATTGTTTACTTATCAGTATGATTTTTGTTAAAAGGTCATTCATAATATGCCTACCAAAAAGGTGTTCAAAAGAAACATTCAGTGATTGATTAAACAAACATATTCTAAAAAGACTTGTGTCAACAACAATCTTGCAATTCTGTTATGTCAGCCCCATTGTTCCTTTGTAACAGCACCTGTATTGTAAATACTTTTACTGAGTAACTAATGATTATCCTAAATATAGTCATTGTATTGTAATATGTTACATGTGAAAGGTGTTCCCACGGGCTTTGGTTCCAGCAGAACAGTGATTGGAGCATTTGTAGGCTAAACAAAAGTCTAGAATCTTCACTTCAATCTTCACTCAGCAATTTGCTAAAGGAAACATATTGTACGATGTTTTTTTTAACAATCAGGTGGTCTCAGCCTTACACAACTACACTGCATGATTAAGTCATTTCTTGGAGAGAAAAGCTGCAATTTTAACATTTGCAAACATGCAGAATTGTAGCCACGTTAATAACGTTTGTAAGAAAGCAAACCGTATGTAAGTCCGTCAAGATTTTAGCAAGATAAAAGTATTTACATTCAGCAGATCACTCATCTTCCTTCTGGTTCCACAGACTCTGTCAGAGAACTGCAACGGGGCAAGATGCCATGTATAAGGCATTCAGCCTTTATATATGATGTCTATGGGCACTTCACTCAGGAGGATATTGTCAGAGGATCCAGTCACCATCAGCCGCCTTAAAAGTGAAGCTGTTCCATTTCTTTTTCCCTGGAATAACTTTATCACAGCATGAAGAGGGAGTCTGCCTTTGAGAGGGCTCAGAAACAGCAGATTGTCCTCTCACAGAAAGCTAGCCAGGCTGAAGCTGCTACAGCACATCCACCCACAGGTAAATAAGACAAACACATATCAGAATGTTAAGATATATTTTAAAATGCCTCTATTTAAACATTCCAAATATTATAGCAGACTAAATTAGGTTTCTTTATTACAATGTTCATATCTTTATATGTTGTAGGTAGCAGTTAGTTCACAAAGCTACTTCTTTTCTTATCTTGATAACTGTGGATATATTCTTCATGGAAGAACTTAAACCCTTTATCAACTTTATTTGTTCGGGTATTTGCGAAAATGCTGGCAAGTTGAGCAACGATGTGGAAAAAACAAGAGCCATTTTCCCTTAGACCCACAATAACAGGAAGTTACTCAGCAACAGGAGGCGCTACTTCCGGTTGTCGTGAAAAAAGTCTATTGTTAATAAATAAATGTGAGATTTATATGCATATATATATATTTAAAAAATAAAAATCTGACTTTCAAATTAAAAGTCATTGGCCTAAAAAAAAAAAGTTTAGAATTCTAGAATGAAGTAATTTATACTAAAAAAATGTCAGGAGTCTGAATAAAAATCTGAATTCTAAATTAATGTCATAAGTCTGAAACAAAAGTCAATCGTAGAAACGTGTTTCTGACTGTAAATTTAAGAATACATTCAGTGACTTTTTACTTGCACCTCCACTTTAGCAGCCACTAGAGGTCAGTGACTTCATCTTAATAAATAAATCCATAACCCTCAAACGTGAGCATTTTCCACCCTGTACTACCAATAAAAAGAATCACTTTCATATGTTTCTAAACAGGACATTTTAGAATGATGACTAATGCTTTAATTCCAAACCTTTTGTTCAGGATCGGGTGAATGAGAGCCAGTCTTTACTCTGAGTGTCAGTAGCTATTATAGCTTTATTTTTAGAAACACTATCCTCAAATGACTTCCTAGTTTGGATGAAGATAATGGTTCATGTTTCACAAAAGTGCAACTGAAGTCACAACTTGTTTTGTGTTGTGTGTGAAAGATTCCAGGCATGAAAATGTCACTTTTAGCCTCTGGCACAAAAAAATAAAGTAACCTAACTTGGTATTTCACAAAAACAAATAATTGGTGGCTGTGCCTCAGGGTTTTTTTTTTTGGACTAATTAGTGTTTGCACGTCTGTTTCAGGCACCACAAGGTCAATCTTTCACTTGTGGTGAGGTAAACGTGGGTTTTTTGGTTGGAATAGGTTGAAAGTTCAGTAAAAAAGTAGACGTAAAGTGACACAGAGGTTATAGCAGTGAGTCACAGACTGGAGACCCTGTCATCTACTCCCTAAGTCCTAACCTCATGGTGGGAGTTCACTTTCCCTGGGCAGGGTTGGCTATGACCCGTCTTCCTTTCTGACTCAAGATGTTTATTATAGTTTCACACCTTCTACTTTAACGTGGGCCGGAAAAACCAGACTGTTATTTGCCTTTCTGACTTTGCTGTCGCTAGTTTTAGCTATTAGCTACAGCTATTAGCAGCTAATTTGTTAATTTCATATATAAATATATATATATATATATTCAGATTTTCATATACATATATTCAAGCTTTTCTTATATATGTTCAAACTTTCATATATATATTCAGACTTTCACATACATATATTTAATTTCCTAAAGGGTTTGCCATTTATATTTATATATATCAGATCTTTTATGACTATAATTTTTTATATCTTGTCTAACTGCTAATAAGGCCCCCTGTCTACTTAACACAAAAGGACACACAAAAGGACACACAAAAAATTCACAAAGATGACTCTAAAACGACACAAAAACATTGTATTGTAATTACTCGTGCAGTGTAGGAAGTACTGTATCTCTTGCTATAGAAAAGTGGGGAGTTTAATATTTAGCACTGTGACATAGGCTACATATATATAGTGAAAGCCTGTTTTTATTTTTATTTTATTATTTTTTATTATTATTATTACTCACCTTAGTTACAAATGTTGCTCACTGAGAACACCTGTTGGTCAATATTGACGGGGTGTTTTTTTTAGGATATTAAGACCCACTTTAGTCATTTTTAAAAGCCCTTTGTGAGTTAACCATGACTACCTGTCAACATTGAGCTGTTCTGCAAAGCTGCATTTAAGACAATTTTCTGAAAAGATTCAGCAACGGTATCATTGCTGTCCAAACAAATCCGACGTTGCTAGTGATCGGCCGATATAGGAGGCTGCAGAGTGCAGAGCCCCTCCCCCCGCTAGCAGAGCATGAAGGAAGCTCTTCAACCACAACGGAACGTTTTAAACTTTCAAAGCATCTTTTAACTGTTTAACTTAGCTGACGTTGTTCCGTGGTTCTGTGTTGTTGTTGCAGTTGTATTTAACAAGCAGCTGGCTGGAGGTTTGGCTTGTGTGTGTGTGTTTCTCTCTCCCTCTCTGTCTGCTTCACACTCAGTGAAACATTACAGTGATATGGAGTTTGAGAAGCAGTTTGCTACTTGTCTGAATATTTATTCCTGTTAATGTTGATACAATTTAGAACAGAAACTTGAACAGTTTTCATGCTTAATGCGCACCTGACATCACGTTATATTCCTCTGCTAATTTATGTTCTAGGGTTGTGTTGGAATTGACTATTATTCATGGTTTATTTTTGTGTTTAATACTATAATTATATATTTTTTTACTCAATAATCCTGTTCATAAAATATATCTTCAGTCAGGCCAACTTTTGTCAAAGATATTGTCAGGACAAGGACGTACAGTTCTCTTTCATTATATTTCACGAGATGTCTTACTATTTTTTTTACTTGTTCTTGTTCTACATCCCCTGTTTTTGTTATTTGTTAAATATTTTTTACTTGGTGTCGGTCTACCTCACCTTTGTTAATTTCAATTAATGTTCCTTTTAAAAATTGAGACTTGTACCATTTGTTATCATCATTGTGTTATTTGTATGATGTAAATGGGAGCAAGGGAGCAAACGTAGTATCGGCTCCAAATATCAGCTCAAGAAAATCGTCAATCCGTATATTGGTCATCGGCTAAGGCTGATGGAAAAAAAATCTGTATTCGCATCGGCCCTAAAAAACCCATATCGGTCGATCCCTAGACGTTGCACACCCTTGAACCAAGCAACAGCCATGTTGAAAGTCTCAGGTCAATCTGAGCCTGATTTGCAGATATATTTGAGACACAGACACACACACTGACAGACAAAGATTCCTTGCTTTATAGATAGATAGAAGATGACTCACTGGGGGTTTCCACTGGATACGTCTCCGCTGCAACACGGCACCGATCCGGTTTGGCCTCGGCGTCCGGTAATCTCCACCGGTTGCGTTTTGAGTGTGCCACGGTGCAATCCGGTTGGACGACTGTGACATCACGAGACAGAGGAGTTCTCACGATAAAGGTTCGTGTTATAAAAGCAACAATAAACGGGTCAGTGCTCCTAACAAAGGAGTACGAGAAGGACCACAACTAAAGAACAAACATGGATTTTGTTTTAACAGGACTGAAGCTAGCAAACAACTAAACAATAACTGAAACAAGGCCATTGAAGAACAAACAAAAGGCGTACCATTTCCATCAAGATTGGGAGACAATTTCTATACAAGGTAAAGACAGGTGTGTGAGCATTGCAGTCGGGAGGAAAGGCAATGTTTAGTGGCACTTCACCACACTTCATAAGAAGTTTGACTGGGATTTTCCTTCTGGCAGCAGCCTGCGGTCAGCTAAGATGAGCAGGTGAGCAAGCTGAAAGTGGGATTGCAATGGCAGCAATCGTTGTTCACGAAACCAGTGAAGGGAGCTGAGGCTACAACTGAAGCGTCATTCAAAGTGTGCTCTCAGAGGACGCAAAGGGGCAGTTGGAACATGACATAGGTATGTGCAAATGGTTTTCAATTCAATGGGATGAATCAGTGTACTCGAGCGACACTGCTCACTTGGCGGTTTTCTTAAGAATGGTGTTTAATGACGTCTCCGTTAAAGAAGAATTTCTCACATTGCTACCTTTATAAAAATTGTGTCAATAACAACTGATGGATGCCCGGCTATGACAGGGAGGCATAACGGCTTCATTGTAAACTGCAAAGTAGATCCGGATTTTCCTCGTTTTTTGAACTGTCATTGCATCATCCACCAACAGTCCATTTTTGCCAAAGTCATGGGGTTTGAACATGTTATGACACCTTCTATTCAAGCAAAGGCCAAACAAAGCTGAAATTTCAAGTTATTTTTGTAAGAACTGTAATCAGAATATGGGAATCTTTTGCTGCATACAGAAATCAGATGGCTTAGAAGAGGAAATGTCCTGCATCGTTTTTAGCACTTCTGACAGAGATCAAAGCAGCCAAAACTGGGCCTGTTTCTCCAACAAGTGAAGAATAGGAAGATGCAGCACTTCCCCTCTGTGCTCAAAATGCTGGAAGAAAATCATAATGATCCAGAAATACATAGACCTCTTAACCAGGCTGGGTGAGGAGTTTAAGAGGCTGAAGCCCTGTGCCACATTTATTTCAAACCACTTCATGGATGTGGACATATCTGACATTTCTGAACAGATGGGTGAGGTGTTCAGTCTCAGTGATGCTGATTTGGAGATGGAAATTGTCAGTTTGCAAAATGACATCCAGTTGAAGTTACATAAGTCTGCTGTTGATTTCTAGAAGCTTGTGGATGCAAAGAAGTAGCCCAACATTAGCACAGGAGGCATGAAATGTGCTACCCTGTTTGGCTCAACATACCTTTGCAAATCTGCCTTTTCTGACATGAACTTTATCAAGTTCAAGTTCCGAACTTGTCTCACTGATGCCCACCTGGATGACTGCATCAGAGTGAACCTCTCGGGATACATACCAGATTACAATGCCTTAGTCAACAGTATGCAGTGTCAGAAATCTCATTAAAGGTAAGCATATAATAATATTCAAATGTGCTAATAAACACTGTCAAAACAAAACAAAAAAAGTAGAAGTAGCTCACGACTTTTTTTTAAAGTTGCTCTCGTCCTAAAAAATGTTGGAGACCCCTGACATAGACTGTTCACCTCACTGATGATGGTGACACGCTCTGGAAATCCCCAAAAATACTTGTTTTTTTACTATTTTCATACATTGGCCAATAACTGCATGTGGGAATGTTAAGAAAAAGTGATTTCTGTTTTAATTTATAGTATACAGGTTACTCTTTCTTGGGATATAAAACAATTTTTCTTTATGCAACTTCTTCATTTTTTATTTTTGACCCCTACTTTGGGTTATTTCACCACTCGCTGATATTGAAAATAATTTACACGAGGCCATTGTAGCTTCCTTCTGTTTCTCATTATCATTTATTAGTTTTTCAGTAGTGACATAGACTGAAGTGCATAAATGACCCTAGTGTAAAGAGAGTGTTAGAAATGGCTTTTTGTTCCACATTTCAATTTGTGTTTGAGGGGAATAAAGATACGAGAAGAAGAAGTGAAAATAATGTGACATTAGCAGCACAGAGTAAACATAGACAGTGAGTGGGAGGTACTGCTGGGATGAGGAGGAGGAGGAGGATGAAGGGGAGGGCTGTGTGATTGGGCGTTGGAGGTCCTGAGAAAGTTAAAGCAAACATCAACGTCGGAGCACAAAGATATACGAGCCACGGGAGCACGAGGGCCCGATGTGAGTGACGTTGTGAGTGATGGAGAACCTTTAGTGAAGCTAGGATTGGGTTACACAGAATCACTCGTGGTCATTATTCCCCAGCATGGGAGAGCAACTGCAGAGTGCCCCCCCCCCTACCCCCTGCACACTTTAGACCAGTGGTTCTCAAACATCTTTGGCTCAAGCACCCCTTTCTCTAACTTTTTAATACAAGTACCCCCTTATGTCCGACTAGAACATTTAGCTCATAATTCTGTGGAAAAAACCAACTATAGAACATAATGATGGAAAGAATCTCATTTTATAAATAAGTGGAAGGAAGCACTATTAAAGTATTTTGCTGTCTTTTTTTATATTTTCTACATTTTCTATCAGGAAATGTTTCTTCTCCGGCTTCCTCCCACAGTCCAAAAACATGACCGTAAGGCCGTGAGTGGTTGTTTGTGTGTGTGTAGTGCCCTGCGAAGGACTGGCGCCCTGTCCAGGATTTACCCCCACCTTGCGCCCAGTGTGAGTCGGAGATAGGCACCGGCACACCCCCACGTGTTTTCTTGAGTTGTTTTGTTTATTCTTTATTTTTGTTGTCTTTTTTGTGCTCTTAGAGTCATTTTGTGTTAATATATGTATTTTTCTAATTGTTTTGTATGTCTTTGGAGTCATTTTGTGTTTTTTTTCCTAAATTTTTTTTTTTTTTTTTTTTTTTGGTGTAATTACCTCTTTTTTTAAAAAAAAAAAAAAAAAAACCAAGATTATCGAATCAAAAATACATTTTCTATAAGGAAATGTTTCTTTTTAGCTTTTTGGTTTGAAATTATTTTTTACTTTCTTTTGAAAGCAAATGTTTACATTTAATTTGTTGATTGACAATATTAGGTTTATTTATAAAGTTTTTATCATTTCCTGTCATCTCACGCCTGGTGTGGGACCAAGACTGACCTTTGTATATTCAGTTCATGTTCTAATCATTTCCATCATTTTGTGTGTTTTTGTGTATTTTGTTGTTTGTCAGTTTTTTTTACTATTCAGTGTATTTTTCTCTTATTTTTTTGTGTTTTTGTTGTCGTTTTGTGAGTTTCTGGTAATATTTAGTATGATTATCATTTTTTTTTTTTTTTACTAAAAATAAACATTATTTTTACTGCTTTCTTTGTTAATTTTCCTCGCTCTGTCAAGCACCCCCTGTAGTGCCATGGTGTACCCCTAGGTTTACACGTACCCCCGTTTGAGAAACACTGCTTTGGACTCATTCTAGTGCTTTCTAATACTCCTGTGTGTGGAAACAGCCAAATAATTCACTAATGAGTGCTCGGCTTCAGGGACTCTTCCAGGGGGTCGCTCTTATTTAAACCACATGTTTTATCAGTAGGCGGGGCAGAAGACTTTCAGCCAAATTAGAGATAAATCTTCCGTTGGTCCTGCATGTATTTGGATTAGAATTCTGTTTCATCGGTAAAATATTACATTTCTCTGAGTCAGAAACTGGGAAGGTTACATTTTATATACAAGGAATGAACGAGGGCAGAAAACAGATCCTTTTTAAGGCATCAAACACTAAACCACCTTATAATCAGCAACTGATTGGACAAAACTAGTTCTGATGAAGAGAGTTGAACTAATTAAAGGTTATTTATAGGCTGGAGATGTTGAAACATTTATGTCCAGGTGTGTTGGAACTGGAAAGTTTACTCTTTTTTTTTTTTTAGGCCAAGCTACCAGACTCGAAACGCCCCTCACTTTGTTCTTCTTCTTGTTGTTGTTGTGTACACTAGTTACAATCACTACTTCTCTGTTATTCGTGACACGGTCGAACGCCTTCTCCAGATCCACAAAGCACATGTGGACTGGTTGGGCGAACTCCCACAAACCCTCGAGCACCTGATGAAGGGTATAGAGCTGGTCCAGTGTGCCGCGACTGGGACGAAAACCGCATTGTTCCTCCTGAATCCGAGGTTCGACTATCGGCCGGATCCTCCTCTCCAGCACCCTGGAGTAGACCTCGCCGGGGAGGCTGAAGAGTGTGATCCCTCTGTAGTTGGAGCACACCCTCCGATCCCCCTTCTTAAAGAGAGGCACCACCACCCCGGTCTGCCAATCCAGAGGCACTGTCTCCAACTGCCACGCGATGTTGCAGATAAATAATGATAAAAAAAACATTGGTAATTATAATAGAAATTTAAAGTAGGGGTGTACATTGTCATGAATCTGATGATATGATATGATTTGCTTGTCACAATACAATATAGGCTGTTGATATTGGTCTGGGTCCTGAACTCAGACAAATCTGACTATTGTTCCGGCACTCCCTGTGCACATGCGTCTGCATGCGCAGTAAGCCGAATGCCATTAGTGCTGTCACTGCCGGACCCGTCCCTATAACTGTTCTTCTAGCTATAGTTTCGTCAGTTTTATTTTTAGCCCTAACCCAGGAAATACCCTGAAATGTTTCTTTTTTTTTTGTATATGTATTTTTAAAAGTGGAATTTGCCGTGTTAAACCAACATCAGCGGAAGGTAACGTCTTTAAGGCTAGCACCTTAGACCACACGGCCATCCTAACGCGATGTTGACACAGGCACGTTACGTGACGGAACTGCGCATGCGCACAGGAAGTGTCGGAACAATAATCAAGATTTATCTGAGGTCCGGGTCCGGAACTATAGACACTTTGTACAATATATCCTGATACTAAACAATACGATATACATCACGATATCAATAATAAGTACAAAATGGTAAGAAATACAGTTAATTTCATTTTTTTTTTTACTTGTGAGAACAAGTAAATAGTAACTAACTTTAATTCAAGTACAAATATCAAAAACAAGTGGTATGTTTGTCAAACTGTCAAATTGTATATATTTTTAAAGTTTAACTTTTGCTTCTACAACCGATTCTGATTCTGTTGTTTTTTTAATTCTTAAAATAAAAACCAACATCTATAAAAGTGCCCAGTATGTTGTGCAATTAACTTCCAGCTAAAATACATTGAGGCATCAGAATAGAATATAATAAAGTTTATTGCCATATGTACACGTTGAAAAAACAACAGGTTCAACAGAATTCTTGTGCAAGTCCCAGAGTCAGATGGAAAAAAACTACAAACAACAAATCAGCCAAGACGGTATAAGTAAAGGTGTAGTAGTTTAACAAGGTCTGATGGTGCGTTCACTGACACCTAGTGACCGGGCATTTACGTGATATGCACATGTTGGTGCAATTAAATGATTTTTTAGTTTTTTTAAAAAACATTATTAAAAAAATAGATTTGGACATTTTTTGGATCGATACGATAATCGCGCAGTGATATTAGTAGGCGGAGTTAAGTGAATGGAACACTTCTTTGAGTAATCACTACGTCACAGTTTGTTAAACATGTCAACCTCCTCAAGCGTGTGTTTTAAGTGATTTTTTTTATTTTTTTTTAAATTCCATCTGCAGCTTTTAAATCATCTCTCATTCTCACGAGGGAAGATAAGACCAGTTGTTCTCAAACTTTTTTGGCTCTCGTTCCCCTTTCTTATATTTCTGAATCCAAGTCCCCCCTCTTTGTCTGACTACAACATTTTGCTCAGAAAACAATTTTAAAACAACTATAGAGCATAGTGATGGAATGAATGAGTGATAACACACATTTTAAATCTTATTTTGTAATTAAGTGGAAAGAAACAGTATTTTTTAGTGCAGTGATTCCCAACCTTTAATGGATCGTGACTCCATTTTGATATCAAAAATTTCTGGCGACCCTCTTTTTCTAGAATTAGTTTTTGGTCATGTTGGAGCTCAGATATATATATATTACTGCATTTTAGTATATACAGTTGTTTAAGATTGTGTTGTTTTATTTAAAAAAAAAAAAGAAAAAGAAAGAATTGAAACATTTAAAAAATGTATCTTAATTTTTCAGAAATTTCAGGCGACCCCTCATGGGGTCCTGACCCCAAGGTTGAAAAACAGATTTAGTGGCTCCTGAATAGATTCATTTCTATAGTTTTTATCATCTCACGGCTGGTGTGGGACCAAGACTGACTCTCTCTTTATCTCTCTCTCTCAAGTACCCCCTCTAGTGCTAACGGGTAACGTTAAAGGTACACGTACCCCATTTGAGAAACACTGGATTAGAGGATATACTTCAGTTTGAGCCATCTTTGTACTGAGGATCCATCTTAACGCTAACAGTCCACAACTTCTGCAGTCTTAGTTTTATTATTATTCATTTCTGTTTCAATCTGAATCAAATTGTTTTTTATGACAGTTTGAGAGCTGTAAAAGACTTTTTACTGTATTTAGTTGGTTTCTTGAAATGCACATTTTTCACCATCTTTTAAACGATGTTTAAATGCGTTGCCTGAACGTGTTAACTCAGTGCTGCCTCTTGTGGACACATTGTGTAAGTCGCATACATATGCTTGCGTTGATTTGGTTCCTAAATATTTAATCAACTTTTGTTTTATGAGCTATTTAATTAGTGGCAACTTGTGTTGACTCCTAAAAGTCTAAAAGTGTGTAAAACAAGCAGCGTTTAACAGCAAAGCGAGGCCATGGAAATTAAATGCAAGTGGAAAATGCATACGGCAAGTTTCCAGAATAAAAACACTCATTTTCTCCCCCTCGTGTGTGTGTGTGTGTGTGTGCATGTTGGACTGTTAACCTGGAGTGTTTGTGTGTTTCAGTGTGAATACAGTTGTTACCTTCAGGTCAAACCCTTCCATTAAATAAATAAATGTGATGAAGGAATGTAAACGCTCACCAACATCAGCGCACACACACTCACAGGCAGATAAAGATAATAAATAATCTCCTTATCACTGCAGTGGATAGACAAGGTAAACAACTCCTCCTCATACTCCATGTTTGAGGAGTCAAAAGAGTTTCAGCAGTTTAACAGTAACCTGTCGTTTACGTGTGATTGTTTTTTAGCAAAACAAAGCTTTTTATACATATATAATGCATGTTTTTTACTACATTTTTTAGGGCTGCCAACTTTGGTCGTTTAGTCGACTAATTGGTCGATGCCGTCGTGGTCGACCGAGATTTTCATTGGTCGACGAGCAATGGTATCAGTTTCAATACCGTAAAAAAAAATTCAATGCACTTATATAGATGATAAGGATTAAATATCAATATAATGTATTTAATGCCTAAACATGATTCTATGTCCAGCAACAGCTTTGTGTGAGCGCGTGCTGCGCTGCAACAAGCTGCGCAGTGTGCTGTCCTCAGACCAGATCAGAGAGGGAACAAATGACAAACATCCACTGTTAAATCAATCATTTTTCTGCACAAGAACATGGATTATCCTTATATTTATATTATATAAATAGATCCACTGCTGTCTCTAGTGCCGCAGGCGCTCTACATACCTGTGTTTGACGTGCGTTTGTTTCCCAAACAGTTTGTTAATAAAAGCAGGTTTACCACTAAAACAAACGTAAATATGTTTTTTGTATGAGGAAGAAAGTAGGTTTTAATTGCCGTTTTCAGGTCGGTCTCTGATATAAATACCTAATGTCTGTCAGACCTGTAGGTTTCACTTTTGTTTTGTCGGGTTCTGGTCAAAGCTGGAATAAGGTTCATATCATAAATGGTCTGTTTAAAAGCAAATCAGCGACACAAAACGCCGAAACAAATAATTTGTCACTTTTTTTTTTTTTTTTTTTGGTCGACTAAATGCTGTGTTGCACTAGTAACATAAAAATATAATAACCATTGCATCAGAAAAACGAGACCAAAGTGGTGGATGTCCTGAAAGTTTGTTGAAATGACATGGAATCACTCAATGACTATGGCATAATGGTAATCTATATTGAATTACCTTTGAAACGACATATCACATGACTATGTTTCCATAAATTTGGAAATGACCGGAAATGGGGGGTGGGCCCCCGGGCCCCAAATCAAAAACCTACCTACCAAATTTCAGCCAGATCTGTTGATGAATAACAGAGGAGTAGCGATTTTAACTAGTGTACACAACAAGAAGAAGAAGAACAAAGTGAGTGGTTTTGAGTCCGGTAGCTCGGCCTAAACAGTCTCGTTAGGCCTGTTTTAATTATAGTTGCTGTGGAATAAACCATGAGAGCATTTTTTCCCCTTGTTGAAAGTGTTAGAACGCATTAAAGAATTCAGCGAGTTCTGTGTTTGCCACACACACACACACACACACACACACACACACACACACACACACACACCCACTAAGCAGGTCTACTATGGGAGCCAGTTGTTTTACTGCTCTTTCACACAGACCTCCTCCAGTCCACTGGCTCCATTGGCCTTGTAAAGGGTTATTTAGAAAATGGCGGACTGAACAGATAATTACCAGGAATAAAAAAAGTTACTACCATTGGAAGTGAGAGCAGCCCAGATTCCTTAGAAATGAGATAAAGGTCTAAAAGCACGTCTGTGGTAGGAACTCAGCTCTTGGCTGCATCCAGGGGTGAACTGGGACAAAAATCCAGCCCTGACATTTTGTGTCCAGACCAGCCCACGACATTATCAGAGACACCATGTCGACGCCCACACATCTCACAGCGTCTCTCATGAAACTACAAAGAACAGTCCTAATCCTTGATAACAAATAAACCATGTAGCTCAAGGACTAAAACTGATCAATTATTCAATCTTTATTGATTATAGTGTCAGAAGTTATGGCATCACGAGACAGATTTTCAGCAGTTTTTGAAAATAAACTATTTGCATATGCTTTTGTTTTTTATTTAAAAAAAGGGGGTAACATAAATTACATTTTTTATCTTCTTCTTTTTGGATGAAATGTATTATTGCAACAGCTGAACCAAATTTAAAGTGGCCATCAATCAAAAGCTACATTTTAAGTTAAGATAAGATTGTTTTGAATAAAGAAAAAAATGTGTTTTTCTTTTTGTCATGTTGAAGGAGAAATCATGAGAGGAAGCAAACGAGTAATATTGTTAATGCCATCGACCAATCAGCATCGAGTTGCAAATGCGTGAAAGACTTTTGTGCTTTTTATTTGGTTTATAATCACTACCATGGCAACCGTTGTGATTGACAGGCCACAGAGATCATGTTTTTAAGCAAAATGCACTTCTTCTTTCAGGGTCTTTTGTCAGCGGCAACAGACATTTATTTATTAATAAACGGGACAAACGGGTCTGAACTTGGGAAAAACAGGACAAATCAATGGTTTGGGGGAAATCAACCGAGATACGGGACGTAACTTTGAAAACCGGGACTGTCCCGGGTAAATCGGGTGGTCAGAGCCGTTTCTAGCTTTGAAGATCATGGGGGGCTTTCTTTGCTCTGAAGCTACCAAAATTAGATTTGCAAACATTACTAAAACCGTGATAAAGCTGTTATTAGGTCATTGATGCCAACCAGGCCTTTATCCACACATTGCTCACAATTCTCTTGAAGCACAACCCTGGTGAACTGACTTCAGTATCTATTTTTGCCATCGCTGCCTCATTTCTATGCTTTTATTGTGTCCTCCTCTCTCCGCCTCGCCTCAGAGTGTTTGATGTGTGTCCGGCACGAGAACAAGGGATGGGATACACACCCCAAACAGGAAATGAGAAAATTTAAGCAAATTGAGCGAAGTCCGAGGAGGAGAGAATCTGCTGTGGAGGAATGCAGATAGGTCAGGGAGTGTGAGAAGGTTTTCTGCTGTTTGTCACATCAAAAGGGGAGAGAAGTGTTTATGGGATGAGCTGCAGATTTTTGGAATATTTGCGGCTGAAGCTGCTCTTCTTTAAATGATTGTTAGCAGAGCACATACCTTCTAAAAGCAAACACAGACAAACAAGATCTTTCAGGAGTTCATTCCACCTCTGGGTTCAAGTATTGGTGGAAACAAACACACATGTTTATAAGGGTTGGGGAAAAAAACGATTTCACAATTTATCGTATTTTTTGACTGCCGATTTTTATAATCGATTGTGCTTCCTAGTATCAATTTTTTTTTTATATATTGTATTTTTCACATTTATGTTGTTTTTGTGTATGTTGAATAATTTTTTGTATGTCTTTGGAGTAATTTTCGTGTGCTTTCGCTGTCATCTTATGCAATTTTGGAACAGCTTGTTTTTTGGGGGATCATTTGGTGTATTTTTTCTGGACTTATTTTTATTTTATATTTTATGTGTTTTTGGTGTCATTTGGTGTATTTTTGTTGTTACTTTGTAGGTTATTAGAGCCCCTTTATGCATCATTGTTGTCATTTTGAGTATTTATTTAGTTTTTTGTGTTCTATAGTAATTTTGTTTGTTTTTGTTATTGTTTTGTGTATTTTTCTGTCATTTAAAAATGTTTTTGTTCTAATTTTGTGTGCTTTTGGAGTCATTTTCTGAATTTTTGCCAACATTTTGTGTATTTTTTTGTCATTTTGTATATTGTATAATTGTTTTTGGGGCCACACTAAAACAGTTGGAAGGCCGCAAAATATCTGACATCATATCTGAATATATGATAGCAGTGTCTATCAGCCAGTTTAGAGCGGGGGGTCCAAGCTGTGCGCCCCCATCCTTCAGTGGCTCTGCAGTGTGACGGTAACCCCCATCCTGCCGTCAGAGCACATAAAAACAAGAACAATCCCTGGATTATCGATCAAAGCAGACGGCGGCTCAGGAGCAGAGGGGCCTTTTCATCTGGCTGTGTGGTTATTTTGCTCTCGCGCCAGTTAGCGGTAGCCGCGACATGTTGTGGCAGCTGGTTTATTTTACATCATAGACTTTTTTTCTCCTACTGTTTATGAGCAATGATGGTTTATGAAGGCGGCTCATGGTTTCCCACAGTCCTGCATCCCCAGTGAGTCACGGTGTCTCAGTACACACGCTCTGAACCAGTGGATGACTGGGACTTCTAAAGGAAGGAAGGCATTAATAGGTCGGCTGCAAACACACCAGAGAAAGGAGCGTGTTAAGAAAAACAAATTGACTGGATGTGGTGAGACAGCAGATAAACATCGTGGTATGAGTGTTTGACGATATTGGTTTGTCAGGGAAGCGTTTTAATAATCGACACTGTAGAACTTTTCTATGTCAGGAGCATCTTTAAGGGCCGATGATATTAATAACACTGCGTAGTGTCTGAAAAATATGGGGAAATGCTGGCCGTGCAGGATGTTGTGGGGGAGAGTTTCCTCATCCTGTTGCTCTTGCTGTTAGACTTTCCTGTCAGTTTGCGTATGACTGCTGGCAGACCACCGGGTGCCTCCCAGACTCATCGCACATCACACAGCTTCACGGGGGAAAAAAGAACAGCAATCTACAGGGAGTTTAATTCCTCACTGTAATGCATTAGTTCACATCCTGGACTCCTGGGTGGTCAGAGCTGGTAGGGAGGGGGCAGCATCACATTAAGGTGCTGCAGATGCTTGCTTTATCAAAGAGACAACACTCAGAGCTGAGGTCACATGTGGTCATCAGGTGGCGTTTTATCAGCCTCTATGATCTCCCTCTGTGTCAGCGACGAGCGGATCAGTCCAAATGAAAGTTTTGCTCCTTCGGGCGATTGTTGTGTGAGAAGCTCTGGAGAATTTCTCTTTTATTTCTTTGTGATTCAGCACTGATGCTAAGCTAGCCTGGTTTAGATTAGTGCCTACATGTGAAGGTTTCATTTTTGGTCAGCATGTGTTCAACACACACTTGTTTGCTTAAATAGTTTTGGAACTAAAGGTATGTTCACACCGAACATGACTGAAGCGGCTCTGGTGACAAGATTAGTTCTAGGGACAATCGGAAATCCAATCGGCAATGAGTTTCTCCCCACTCGTTGCTCTGCACCAGGCTTCGTTTTCTCGGACAGTTCTGGTCCATTTGCCGTGGTGTGAAAGCTCAGTCGATGTCTGGGGTGAATTCTGGTCCTCTCTAAAGTGTGGGTCTCACTTTGCCTCAAGTGAAGCGAAGACTTTCCATGTAATTTTCAAATCAGTTTACACTTTTACAAAATCAAATGTCATTACTGGCTTTTAAACCCTGCCAAAATCGTGCCAACATTTCTTAACATGGTTAATTGAGTGAACTATTGTTTGGATATTGTCCAAAAACATTTTAGTGAGGGTTTTTTCATATAGATATTTTCATTTCAGGAGACGAAATTGTTGATATTGAAGGAAAATTTCAAGTTTTGTGTGAGAATTGACGTTTCCGTCTCTTTGGCCACCCAATTAATGGCGCGTTTCCACTGGCGATATTGGCTCTACTCGGCTCGGCTCTACTCTCTTTTTGCGCGTTTACACTGGGAAAAAGAACCTCCTGCTGGTACCTGCTGCTGCTTTTTTTAGTACCTCCTTTGTTGAGGTTCCCTGGTCTGAAAATGTGACGTAGGCTCAAAGTAGACACTGATTGGGTCTGAGAATCATTACAGCGTAGTCATCGACTCACGCACAGAGATGAAGCATTTGGCCACCATTGATTTTTGTTGGCGATCTTGTGAGGATGGCAGCAGAAAAGTGCAATCTGTGGAGTTTGGCAGTTTTGTGTGTCAGGTTGATGCTCAATGGAACCACTGGAAACACAGTATTGGGTCCCAAAAGCGAGGAGTGCGGAGCCGTGTAGAGCCGATACTGCCAATGGAAACGCTCCGTAAGGTAAAATGAGTCAAAACGTGTGATGGACTGGTTTTGCTGGTTGAAATTTAAATCAAACGTGAGAAACATGCAGCTCTCGAATGAGCGTTGAATTATCCCTGATTGGTTCAACTTTACTACAAAGACTAAGCTCAGACTTAAAGTCTGAGGACATGGATCCAGGGGCGTATGAGGCGGCTTCCGGGTCCACATGTGGCCAATAGTTAGCGACTCATGGTTTGTAATCTCCACAGCAGAGGTTTATACCAACTGGTTCTCCATTTTTAGAATAGAAAACAAGGACCAGGATTGTCATACGTCACATGTGCGTGTTAGCGGGAATTAAAAACACGCTAACACAAACACAGAGGAGATAACAGCCTCAAACTAAAAGGTTCTGGGACATTTTGATAGAAAAGAGGCTTTTATAGTGCAACAAGAAAGCAAATGGTTTCATAAATTCCCTCCTATTTTGCCGGAAATGGGTGTAAAAGTATGACTCAGCATTTTGACCTCCACCCTCTCCTTTAGGGCTGCTTTAATTAGAGAAAGATCTCATTTGTTTTTCTTTGTCTCAACACCCAGTCCCCACCCACCTCTCCCCATCCAAACGAGTGCATCCCAGTTTGTTGATGACTCATCTCTTTCTCTCCACCCTCCGCTTTTATTTACTCCCTCTCCTTCTCTCTATTGGCCTGATGTCTCTGCTCAAAGCTGTCACACAGATGTTTGCCTTCATCCTACCTGCTCAGGTGCGTCAGGCATCAACAGTGTCCTGCAGGAGCGTTCATGTGTCCTTCCATATGACACACCAGCACACACGCTTGTGCACAGCTAACACGTGCATTTCAAAGGATGGCGTCATAAACATAAGGAAGCAGGAATGTGTTGTTCATTGGGGAATTAGGAGCTCGTTGGGAGGGACGGACTCAGCGGAGGAGCACTTTCTCACTCACATCAATATAGCTGACAGCTCCACTGCACAGGAGGCCTCAGATCATGGTAGACTAATTCAAACCAGACCTCATACAAAGCTGATCCTCCTAGTCCTCACACCTCCCCATCCATCCAGTGAGAAGAGACGCTTTGGGAACAACAGGATATTCATGTTTTTAAAAATGATTTGTTGTGCATTTAGCAGCAGTTTTGTTCCCTTTTTTATTGCATCGATGTGTATGAATGGATGACAAGTATTAAATAATCAAGGGTTACAAACACGGAAAACTACCAGTACGCCTGAAAAGGTTCTTACTAAACACAGGTAGATCATATAGACTGGCACGTCTGTAAGTTAAAGCTGAAATATGAGTAAATGTGAAGGTAATCTTATACATTTATTGTTTAACATAATTACATTACAAAGAGCCTGCAGGCATGTTGCAGGTGCTAAACGAGTGCAAACAGGCGCTAAACGTGTCAAAAAGGTGCTAAAATTATTTATTCAGAAAAAAGAAGGAAAACAATCAGACGTCTGTAACAGCTGGAGTCTGCACAAACTGACCAATCCCTGCCATCTGGTCCGAATGGAAAGAACCAATTAGATGCCTTCATGTCTGGTCTTGTCCACATTCCAAAATGTGCTGAAGAGTGAAGTGTTAAAGCTTGTGGGGGCGTGGCTTTGGACGGAGGATGAGAGGGTGGAGCTTAGAGGAGGTCTTGCTAACTTTCCAACCTTGTGGAATGGAGCTTTATAGTTCTGTTGGCGGTTTATTACGCTACACATGACTGGATGGGAGTGCACAGAAGAGTAACTAGACATCAGAAACAATTTGTTACTAAGTACTTTTTGGAGGGAAAAAGTCACTACGATGGGTCAGAGTGCAGTGTGATATATTCATCTAAAAGATTAGGCTTGATTTAAGGAAGTCAGAGTCAGAGCAGATCTGCAGTGGTTGTTCTGTGTGAGGGGCCAAAGCATCGTCTCTCTGAAGACCGTCCCCAGCACCCCGTGGGACATCTCAGCTGTGAGATCAAACTGCTATTCTGGGACTGCCTCTCCTTTGGGTGTAGCTCCACTTTCTCATTGTTGTCTTTGAAAGTCCAGATCCAGATCCCGTCCTGTGTTTACTACCCAGGGAGATGGTAAGCGTTTACAGGGGCCATTCTGTCCCTCTGCGTCCAAAAAGAGGGAGCAACTCTGAGGAGGAAGGAAATGGGGGGTGGTACTGTGAAAACAGCCCATCCACAGATGTAATTGGTACTTTTCCCTTTTTTAGGAAACTTTTCTGACTGGGTCCAGAGAGTGAGTCACACCATGGCAAACAGTACTTAGTAATCGCTCTCAGACTCTTGTGTGGTTTATCATACTTTCCCTTTGTAGTTTTCACTTTGAAGAGGTTTCGAGAGCTTTCTTCGGCCTTTGATCTTTCAGCTTTAAGACATAGTTTAGCTACTGACAAAAAGGGTATTAGCAACGTCTGGTGGAGAGGAAATGAACCTTCCTTATACGATTAGCTTATTTTTAACAATTTTCACTGCTAACAAGGACATTTTACATTCAAATTTCTGTCAACCAAACCATGTGTGTCTGTGTCACGTGTGTGTGTGTGTCACGTATGTGTGTGTGAGATATTAAATTTCCACTTTCCTCGTTCATCCAGTTATCTACACTCCCTTCATTAGCTCCTGATAACCACGACTCAGCAATACAATAGGCTGACACAGTAATTTCAACTTTGCTTAAGACACTAGGAGGTGGTTCTATCTTGAATCCATATTATTGATGACATTACAAGTCTATGAACTTTACGCAGGCACATGAAGACTTTGCGAGTATCTCGATAATTCAGAAAAAACATTTGCACGAAAAACAGAATTTTTTTTCTTCCGAAAAACAGAAAAAAATTACTCAGAAAAACAGAAGAAAAAAAATTGCCTGAAAAACAGAAACATAACCAGAAAAATAAATTATTCTGAAAAACTAATACGTAATAATCTACCTATAAATTAGAAATAAGAAAGAAAAAAGACACAAAATAAGTGTGTACTGTAGGGTAAGTGTGTATGTGTGAGTTTGGATGCAGATTCAGCAGCTGGAGCAACAAAGCTCTGCTGCAGCTGTGTGTTTGTCGGACATCAGGCTGTGTTATTAAGGTCCCAGTCACCACCACTGCTCCTACGCTGCTTTACTTCTAATGACAGCACACTGATAATTGCTAATGTCACAGATGTTGTTAAGAGATAAAACCCAGAATAGCATCTCACAGGATGCTGACTAATGAAAAACCAACAGCTTCTTCTGTAAATCAGCATCCTGTTATATAGGGACATCTAAAAAAAATTGAATATCTTGCAAATGTTCGATATTTTTTGTCACTTATTTCAGAAAGTCAAATCCATATATGATATAGACTCATGACACATAGAGTGAAATATTTCAAGCCTTTATTTCTTGAAATTTTGACAGATAATGAAAACCCTAAATTCAGTGTCTTGGAAAATGAGAGTATTACATAGGATCAATAAAAAAAATGGAGTTTGAAGACCACTGGTCTTAAGAGCCTTCATATGATTAGTTGGTATCACTTTAAATAAACACATGGCAAAAGTTAATGTTGCTTTTCAGAAAGAGAGAAAACATGTTTTCAATTTGAAGTCTTTGATACACTTCAAAGAGATGACTTTAGAGTGAACAAAGGACAAAGTGAAGGACTCATCATTCCTTTGTTCAAAGACTGAAGAGTTCAGGTGCACGTCTACATGTTGGGCCTTCAAAGGTTCCCACAACCCAACACAACCAGCGAGTTTACTAAATATGTCATGACATAATTACTTTAGAACCCTTATTCTCCTATTATATTACAGTATAATTTACTGGCTTACAAACAGAGCCCTACCCCTTGAACCTTTCCATTTTTTCACACATTACAACCACAAATGTAGCTGTTATTAGAATGATGGTAATTGGTCTTGCCCAGTCCACTGTAACTCTGGCTGTATGTTGAGTTGTTGTTCTGGATGGTGAACCTTCGTCCCAGTCTCATGTCTTTTTCAGACTGTAGCAGGTCTTCCTGTATTTTGTTCTATTAATCAGCCTATCATCTCGAAGCAGTTTTCAAGTCCCTGCTGAAGAAAAGCAACCCCACAACATGATGCTGCCACCACCATGTTTCACAGTCCAAAAGGTTCATTTTGGTCCTTGTCTGACTACTGCACTTTCTGCTAACATTTGTGAAGTCACCCATTTTTATTTAATTCCTGTTTCATCATGAGTCCCTGTTTAAATTACTTTACTGTCAATTAAGTCTGAATAATATCCACTGTTATCCAGGAAGTTTATTTTTTGCGCCATTGTGTATAGTCATCTTAAAGATGTAAATCCTTGTTTGAATCAGAAATAAAATCGGTTAAAAGTGACCAAAAATGGTGGAAAATGTGGTTAAAATGGGATTTTAAAAACCACAGAAATTGGTTAAAAGTTGCAAATTAGCGTGACCAAAATAGTGATAAATTCAAAGTGTCACTATTGGCTTCAAAATGGCAGAAAAAAGTAGGAACAATTTGTTTAAAGTGGCAAATAATGGCCATGACAAATTATGAATGTGGTTAAATTGGCAAAAATAAGCTTGAAATATGGTGAAAAGAGGTTATTAGTGACAATAATGGGTCAACACATGACATTAGGTAGAAAAGTGGTGGAAGTGGTTTGTAAGTGCTGAAAAATGTCTTAAATGTGCAGAAAAGGCATTAAGATTTGATGTAGAATGGGAGTAATGTAGCAAAAATGCATTAAAAGAAGTTTTGTGTAGTTGCAGAAAAATGGTAAAATAAGGAAAGATGGATTCAAATAATTCAAATTGGGTCTTGAATTTTACAAATGTGGTGTCAATGGACGGCTGTTTGTTAGGTTTGTAGTTTGTCCTTTTTAGTTCATATTTATTTAAGTTTGTTGTCTTTGCAAACATCAGCTCAGTGTTTCTCTCCGCTGTTGTGTCTCTGCTGAAACATCTTTAATGTAATGAACCTGCGTATCGTAACCAGCGTTCATTGGTGGCATGTGTTGTGTTTAATGGAGCAAACGTTTCCAGCTTCATTACATTTATAGTTGTGCAGCTGCGTGCGGATTAAAGGCTGCACGTGGATGCAGTTAAAGGAGCAATTATGTCAAAAGTGAAGAGCAACAACAGAACGCTCTCCTGATTACTCACGCCGTCACATAATGCTGGCACGTGGATCCTGTTGGCGGTAAACGAACACCTGTTTGACCTTGGAATTCTGCGGGCGCCCATGTTTGAGGATCGTGGAAAGGCCTGCAGGCAGCAGAGGAAGCAGCTGCCGAGAAACTAAGAGAAGGACTCTACTTCCCTCTGGGACTGTTCCATTCACGTCATGATAGATTTATGAGCCTCTTCACATTCATACCTGTTGTCTGTACTTTACTTTACAGCGAAAGTAAGCGAGGAATCTTTAATCTGTCGTTTTTTTACAGGATACTTTATGTGTTCCTTTTTTTAGCTCTGGCATGTTTTCATTGGAGGAAAAACTTCTTCTGACTCTCATTTTTCATTGGCTCAGTTAAAATAACACCTGGCTCTTTGTTCTTTTGGCACCGTTTACAATAATAAACCCTCACAAAACATCACTCTGACTCGTCTTGAGGAGAGAGAACAAAGCAGATTTTAACAAACTGTCGTGTTTCTTTGTTTGTTTGTTTGTCTTTTTAACAGACCTGAGGGGTATTCCATAAAAGAGGTTCAACAAACTCTGAGTCCATCCATAAACTCTGGGTCAACATACTCCACAATGGGAAACTCTAGGTATCTGATTCCATTACAGCTGGTATGAAATGGGTCAATCAGCCCTGAGTATATAAACCTTGGGTTACTTACGTGCACAAGCGCAATAGAAAGCAATCATCAATGGAGAAAATATAACACGAACTACCATGGCAACCACCCGGAAGAGTGTTTTTGTGGAATATGAGCCTGTTATAAAGGTGTTCACACAGAACTCCACTTCAGCAACTATAGTCGCTTAAATCGCCCGTGATTAGTCACACTTTTCGGTCGCTTCATCACGCCAGTGACGTGACGACCATGGAATAATGTGAATAAAATGTCTGAGGAGGCGGGGCTGCATCGCTGGGAGGGCTGCTGCACTGAGAGGGCTGATGACTTCTTCTACAGTCGTAGGTTTACAGCACTTATCATAGACAGCTCCACTTGTACTTACGGTTTAAATGAACAACTTACAGAGTTTATAAAGGATGAGTTCACTCAAAATGTAATTATAATTTAAAAGTGCATTCAAGGAATATTCCACTTTCATTTGGCCCCAGTAAGTTGGGGAAGTGTACAGCCCTCCCACTACAGCGGCTATAAAGACAGCGACGGTTGCTTGAAGTTGCATCATTTATATTGAGTTTTAATGTAATGTAGTCACTAGAGTCGTCTGGACGTCAACAAAAGACGTCATAAAGAATATGACTGAGCTTGGATTCAAACCACCGACCCAAGAGCACTTCCTTACCTCGTGCACCACCGTATCTTTCAAACTATAATATCTATACATCCAGATGTATCAATCATACTGTACAGTTTAAACATAACCCGCTTTCTGGAAAACCCCTTTGAACCTGCATGCTGTGTTACGATTAGTTATCAGCATTTTTTCCAATTAAAATTAAATTACAATTATTTTTTATCCTAGGAAAGTAAAATTATGTTCTCTATCACTACAGTTCAATTACAATTAATCGCATTTACTGAGCCTGAAATAAATAGCCTAATGAAAGTTAACCTTCCTCTTGTGTTAGCTTTCTGTTAGCATCACTATGTGATAACAGGTCCTAAATCAGCTGTAAAATACACTAAAAACAAATATCTAATTGGTGTATAGTCAAAGCTACTGAATACAATTAATTAGGGTAACTTTGATTAGTTTTATATGATCTATAAATGTATATGTATATTGATAAATCACTTTAAATGTATATTGCTGAAATAACCAGTCATCTGATGTTAAAAGCCACATGTTGGAGGAATTGTTAGTTGGAACTAGGTCTGACTGTATGAATGATGTTTTAGTTTTGTTTTGTAAACTGTTTTAGTTGTTGTTTTTGTGATGTGTTATATGTAATTGTATACTGCACTCATAAGACAATTGTAATGGCTGTGGACTCCAGCGGCTGCAACTAAAGCTAATGGAGATCTACATAAAATAAAGATAAAAATTTGAGAAACACTGCTGTGTGTAACTGGACCCGCTGTGGAACCTGATCACACGGATCGCTGTCACATGGTTAGCAACACAAGCACAAAGCTTACGTAAAAGCATTGGATGGCTGTGTGTGTGTCATTGAGTTCAGTGTTTTTCATGAGCGTGTGTGTGGTGTGCGTATACGTGTTTAATTTTCCATGGAGTCACTGTCCTTAAAGTCTGGGCCTCGCCAACGGGTCTGAACCTGCTCAGCTCATTCCCACTTCAGCCTCGTCGGGCTGACAGTAATCCCCTGAGTACAGAGGCAGAGGGGTGGGGGTGTGAAGTGTGTGTAGGGTGCATCGCTCCAGGTAAAGGCCCAGAACAGAGCTGCTTGTTTTGGGAATTCTGGATTTAAACTGAGCCCAACATACTGCTCCTCTTCAGTCTGTCATCAGCTGTTCAGAGTTAACACACACACACACCTGCCGGACACATGGCATGTCTTACCACTTACTAAGCAAAACACTTTGTCATTTCCTTCAGATTCTGTTTTAATTTGCTTCGTCCAGGAGTCATGGACCTGCGGCTCTTGAGCCACATGCAGCTCTTTAGCTCCTCTGCTGAGGCATCGTCACTCCCTCCTTTCCTTTGTACGAGCAACTTTATGTAGGGTGACCATATTTAGATTTTCAAAACAGAGGACACCTGGGCCGACCTCGGCATACTCAAAGTACTCAACGTTTTCTTGAATCCAGTATTTTTTTTAATGAAATCCACCAGCATTTGGTCTCTTTCAATCCATCTTGGAATTTTCCACTCTTTTCCTCGTGTGTGACAATTTCGTCAAAACAAAGCGGAATCTTTAATGATTCTATCACGTGTGAGTAAAATTACTGTAATGACATGACATTGGCTGTAAAGAACAAGTCATTAGCTTTTAGGCAATGCATGAATCTCTCCGATAGAGCAAATGTTAGCAGAGTTTCAAACATTTCAATTAACGTGTTCCCCATGATGCGTTCAGAGTCCCTGGGAAACCCGGACGTATGATCCCCTTCTTTCATCCAGTCATTGCAACCTTCTTGCATATTTAACTAATGACTAATAGCCCAGATATTCTGGTGGAGAAGAATGCAGAGGATACTCTAGTGATTCCCAGGAGGCAAATTCCACCAGAGACGTGCGTGACAACAGATCCAAAATAACATTGTTGCGTCACTACAAGCCTGTGGAGGAAATGAGTTGGTGCTGACCTAGTTAGTAAAAAAGGACTTGCAGTATAATGAAATCTTCTCTTCAGACATTTAACCTGAATCCATGTACTCGATTCATTTATTAGCCTACTGGCATTTTCAGTGAGAAACAATCTCTTTTATTTTTAGTTTGTGCCGGGTGCGGTTGTTGTTCACGGCACTCCTAATTGCTCTAGACCTTGATCGTAAACTCTCTGAGACCGACAGAAACAAACACTGTAGAATTTGCCTTTTTGCCCAAACGAGGTGGACTATCCAATCAAATTGGTTCTAGAGCTTTTTAACCGCTCTAGGATCTGTCGGTGTGAACGCACGATAAAAGGAAGTTATGAATAAACTCAGCCATGAAAATATGGACATTTTGGGATTGATTCACCACCTTTGAAAGTTCTGAAAACATTTGAAGTGAGAAAGTGACCAAGTAGAATATCAACATGTGCTCATTTGATCCATAAAACTCACGTAAACACACTTCATTTCATTCCCACATTTCAGAGATGTTCAGACCCTTCACTGTGCTACTGACAAAACTTCCTGTTAACTTGAAAACTAGAGCCCTATTTACAAAAGGGTTAAAAAAAAATAACTTTCCACGTATTGAAATGTTCAGTGTAATTGTGAGATGTTGATACGGTTTCCTGTAAGTTTAATCCGAGTGCTCTGAATCTTTCAGTCTGCAGTTGGTGAACTTTTAATCTGGTGCACTGCTCAGTTGATGTTAAAGGCCACATGTTGCACGCAGTCTTTAATTCAAATAGCTTGGCTCCTTTTCACCAGTGTCATGTTGTGTTATTTTAGTCTGAATCAGCTGCGTAATGATTGATTGTGGAGCTGCTGCTCGCTAATCCGCCTGTCAGGCAAATGTATCCAATGACGTGATGGATGTCAGGAGCTCTTTGGATTCAAGAGGATTGCGTTTAGTTTTGCAGCTATAAAAAAGAAGCATACCTGCAAGAAACATACCTTTAACAATTCTGCTACATCTGTCCCAACTCCAGGAGACATTGTCAATGCTCTGATCTGTGCAAGAGGAAGACAATTAGGGACAATTTTGATGGAGAAAATAATTTTGAGCAAATCAAGAAAAAAGTCCAAATGTTGCGATTAAATTTGAAAATTCGAGAATAAACTCAAAACACATTATCGTTATAAAAGTTGAAGGTTTGCTAATAAAGTGAAATCTACGGAAGCTGACATGGGCCAATTAATTTGCTAAAAAATCGCTACACTCTTACTTCCAAGCCTTTAAAGTGTTAATGATCATGGTCCCATGATCAGCATCACTAATCCAGATAATTCAATATCTGGCAACGACGATACCGTATTTACGTTTGGCGGAGGTTTCACTATGTTTTTTTTACATTTCTTTTTTAATTTAGTCTACTGTGTTAATGCAGTTTGCTGCTAAAATGAAAAAAACAACAGTGCATAATTCCAGCATAATTCCTTTTTGAATATTATGTTAAGGTTAAATTTATTCAGACACTTTTTTTCAGGAAATTTACTTTGATCTCCTGACACGTTTTGACTGTCAACTGCCAGTCTTCTTCAGAGGCGTCTGCTGATTGCTTTGATGTTGAACATGTCAGGAGATCAAAGTAAATTTCCTGAAAAAAAGGTGTCTGAATAAATAAAACCTTCTTTTTGAAAAATATGTTAAGGTTTCATTTATTCAGACAACTCTTTTCAGGAAGTGTACTTTGATCTCGACATTTTTGTCTAAATAAACAAAACCATGACATATTAGTCAAAAATAACTTGCTGAAATTAATACGCGGCAGTAAAAGACACATGTAAGTGATCAGCAGGTGCCTCTGAAGAAGACTGGCAGTTGAAACATGTCAGGAGATCAAAGTAAATTTCCTGAAAAAAAATGGTATCTGAATAAATGAAACCTTAACATAATATTCAAAAAGACAAAAACTTGCCGGAATTATTATGTCGAAGTCAAAGACGCATCAAAGCGATCTGCAGACGTCTGAATAAATGAAACCTTAACAACGGTACAGTCACAGACATGAAGTTGTGTTACGAATAAAAAGACCAAACAAGGAAAGGTGGAACTGTTTTTGTATGAAATATTAGTGTTAAAGGAGGTGAGCCCTTTGTTCATGTTCATTTAGCAAACACTCACTCCTGAAATGATACAGAGTCATTAAACTGTTAAATAAAAAGAGAAAGTGAAATGGTGACTGTGGATTAAAGGAGGCTGATCATGGTCATATTTATCTGTTACACAGCCTTAATTACAGTTCTGCTGTTCCTTGGGATGATTTAATATGTTTATTTAAAAACTCAAATATTTACATTGATGTCGTGTCCTTAAGTGCACAAGGAGATTCAGATCAGATGGAGTTTCAGTTTCAGTTTTTGTTTTGTGATCATAAGATTCATGGTTTTGAAATAAAAAGACAATAACTTAAATCTTAAAAAAAAAAAACATAACTTGAAATGGTTGTGCTCTGTTGTTTTTCCTCTAAGAAGAACCAAGAAATGAAGGCTCGGCCTCAAGGAAAGCCTGATATTTTACATAAACACAAATATTTGGGGAAAGAGCTGAAGCAGAAGTCCCCTATTGGCTGAAAGAGAAAGTAAACGTGATGAATGAAAAGGGAGTTTCTTTCTGTTCTTCAGGCTGTTTTACCAACATCTGTGGAAAACCCCAAAAACTACTGTCGTAAATGAGCACCTTTGAAGGTCATATGGCAGGTTTCCAAGGCAGTCAATACAAAAATATTCTTCATTTTGATCCTTCTCTTTGTCTCCTGTTGAACTTCAGACCTTTCGTTGGATCAAATCCGTCCCTTTTTTTGTTTTCTCTTTGTCCATTCAGCAAATAAATAAAAAACTCATTCCCAAACAAGCTTTTTACTAAAAATACAAATAGAAAGTATATACATGGGGTAACAGTCATGCTGATGTGTGGGAATCTGTTGATGGATGAAGGTCCGTCCATGTGTTTCCTAGCTACATTTGCAGGACTTCACGATCATATTTGACAACTGCTCCACCTGAAAGTCAGATAACACGGCAAGGTTAGTGGATTTTCCCTGTTCCAGAGTATATGGGCAACATTTTCATTAGGGGCACCTTTGGGAAAAAATATGTTTTCAGGAAGAATTTTACCCACTGAAATATCAAGTGTGTGTTGCTTAACGTTTTTTGGAGCCAAGGTACATCTTTTCATTGAAAAAAATCACACCAAAACACACACCACCAACTGCAAATGTTAAAAAATGATACTTTGTAGCCTATATTAATAATATACAGTCATTATTGTCAAAGTGTCTTCAATAGGACAAAGAAAATTTCCTCTTTCTAATAAAACAGTGTTTCTCATAAGAATCAAAAGAACAACAATGAAAAATCTTATGATTTTTCACATTTAATAATAGCAATTAATAATATGCAGTCATTCTTTTCAAATTTGTAGATTTTCCCACGGCACACCTGACGATCGCTAACAGAAGACAAGTGGGCCGTTGCACAGTGGTGGAAAAACCCCGACTTAATCAAGCAGAAAAGCTTTCTCGTTCCGCTAGTTTTCAGCACTTTTACACTCCGTTACCACAAATCGTATCCATGGAAACCCGAGAACAACTTTTGATGTCAATTTTGAAAAAGACATTGACGGACATTAGGTATTAGAACAGGAGTTGTAGCTCAGTGTGTGATAGCTGTGACCAACTGTCATGTGACCTAACAAACACTAGCTGTGCTGTATGCTGTTCATACAGCACAGCTAACATAGAACATTAACCTTTAAATTACATGATTTTCAACATCCCAAATGTGCCCCTAATGAAAGTTTCACCCATATCCATTCCTGTGTCAGTTTATCCATTTTCGATTCATCGTTTTTCCCTAATTAGACGACATTACTGGCTATTAAACTTCCCCAAAACATGCATGCTTAATACTGATACTATTGTTACTACTTTCATATTTCTGTGCTGCAGAAGGCTTAGGCCGTGTCAGTAGAATTTGCGCAAGATTTGATATTTACGTCTCTATGCCAACCCGTTTATGAGAGAAATTTTGTGTGAATACATTATATTGTTCAAAACATACATGCAATGGTATAAATTATGTGTCATATTGCAATTTCCTCACCTGATTTTGTTTAAATGATAATATTAATAATAATATTGTCATTTCCATCTCTGGAAGTACATTCCATAATTTTTGTCCGTTTTCAATGTTCACAAAAAAATCATTTTTTTGAGTCTAGATCATTTTTTTTTTTTTTATCCCAGATCAGACTTTACCCAAAGTAAATACACAAAGTGACACAGCAAAACTACACAAATTGACTCCAAAAACACACTAAAATGAATTTGAATCTAAAAATATACACAAATAATTGCGCAAAACACAAAAACAAAACACACTTTCAAACAATCACATTATTGTGGCCCTCGCTGTGATAAAAGTTGTCCATCTGTGGCCTGGATTAAACGTTAAATGTCTTTTACACGAGGGCTGTGTTGTAACGATACCTTGTGTTGTCGTCCTACGTAGTAGATAATGGGCAGTGGCTCCAGAGCCTGTGGGACACAGCAGGGCTGTGCAGACGCTCCTGGGTTGTGGTGCTTGTAGAGAGCCAGGATCTGCAAACACATTTTAGTCCATACAGATGTATTTATCTTCAATACCTAAACAACTACAGTGCAGAGCATTTAACAGCAAAGAAAGTCAGGAAATAATTATTTACCTTGAATTTTCAGTTACATCAAAATATAGTGTAGTCATTTGTTTACATACCATATCAGGGTTCCTGGGTTTACCCATGAACACTTTCAGTGGCAATTGATAAGATTAATAAGCGTAATGTTTTTTACACCGTACCTGTGAGTATTTGTTTTCAGCATTCCAGATGTAAGTGCAGGAGCCCATGCAGTAGTTAGCGTAGTAGCCCGTCGGTTTGTGGATCCACTTCCAGCCCAGATCTTTCCTGAAGTCGATGTACAAGCTGCGCACACAGCAGGTTTGACTGCACCAGAGAAATGACAGAGAGGTGTTAAGAATACATGCAAGTCCACTCGTTTTTAAAGCAAACGTTTAAACGTTAAACTAAATGTTTTTACTGGGTTCAGGTTCATCTTTATTAGAAAATATTCACTGCTTAGACAAATAGTAACCAAATGTTTGCCTCATAGAAACTTCAAAATATTTGATCTGCACAGAAATATGTTACATTCAAGATCCATAGATCGCTAACAAGCTAACAAGCTAACATCGTTAGCTTGTTAGCTAACACCGTTAGCTTGTTAGCCATGGATAACGAGCTTTAGCACACTGTTAAGCCAAACCCTAGTACAATGGCATGTGTTCGAAGTTACATACTAACATACTACTCATACTAAGTCTGACATCAAAATGACTATGTAGTCGGTTCACATTAGATAGTATGAAAAGATTGAGTACGCGACTACAGATGTATACTATATTGGGTATACACGGTGGGAACACGAGTAACACTCAACCGTCCCATGATGCATTATGAGCGGAATGTAAAATGGTCCTGGGACCGGCATCAAGCGAAAAATCAAACATCCTCTTTTCAAAACAAAAGCATCTTCTGGTCTTCCATTTGTTTTTTTAACGCTTTTGTAAATAGGGCTCTTGTTTTGAAGTTAACAGGAAGTTCAGTCAGTAGCACAATGGGGGGTCTCTGAAAATCTCTGAAATGTTGGCATGAAATGTGTCTACATGAGTTTCATGGATCAAATGAGCACATGTTGATATTCTACTTGGTCACATTCTCACTTTCAAAGGTGGAGAATCAACAGAGATATTTAGCCTTTAGAAACTTAGAAGTATACTTCAGTGGGAACACTCATCATACTTATCTTATAGTGTATAGTAGACAGTATATACTCATTTAGTTTGTAGTGTATAGTACTGAGTCATTTCCAACACAGTTCAAGTCACCAAACTGGAAAGTTTTGACTTTTGAAGGGTATTTACTGCTACTACTTTTTAGCATGTTTTTTTGTACATGAATACATAGAATTAAGGAAAGTTGATAAAATGGAACATGGAACACCCTGGAATGAAAATTGGAAAAATTTGAAATCCAAAACTGAAGGCCATAGATAAGATCTTTGTCGTCATGCATTGTAATGTAAAACTTATGCGGTGGGACAGTTTGCAAGCAGTTCTGGGGTCAAATGTTGCTTGAATCTGATTGGCTTACGCTGTGCAGGTATCTTTGGCGTCCGTGGAGCGTTTCTTGCGTGAGCTCAGCTGGGTGCTGGTGTTTTGTGGGATGGACATGGTCAGGATGTACGGAGGCTGCTGGGTCCTCTTTCGGAGAGCACCCGTGTCTCCTCGAAAGCTCTCCGTACCAGAGATTATGAAGCTGAACTTGCTGTCGGTGGAGGTTTCGCTGCAGTCGCAGAAGAGCCGCAACTGGAAACTCTGTTCGTCCTCTGAGAAAACGACAAAAGAGCGACACTGAGCACCGGACACGTCTTAAATGTCAAGTATATTTTGAACATAAACAGATCTCCCAGTTACAGGTTTCCTTTCTGTTTCCATCTCGCCCTTTTCTTTCTTCTCTTTGGTTTAATTATAACCTTTGTAAAGTTTCCCTTATATTGTGCCACCGCTGCCTGTTTTTCTCCCAAAAACAGACTCTTTTATTCATTGCCAGTTTATCTTTAATTGTTTTTGGCCTATACACCTTGTAATTTTGTTCGAGTTTAATGTTTGTTATTTTTCCCCGGTTTGGTTCTCAACTTTTCCAATCTCAGACCGACCTAGTTTTTGTATTATTCTAGTTTTATTCAGGGGGAAAGTATTTGAAGAGTGAACTACTAAGTTTATTATTATCAAGTTGAACAAAGGTTTGGAAACCAAACATTGAAATTCCACTTGGAGAAATTTGTCTAAACCACTGTTTTTCTTTGGGTCGCCTGATGAACTGAAATGCTGATTAAAATTATATTTCTACGTTTTTTAATTATTATTTTTCCTTTTCAAATGAAAACACCACCACTGTTAAACAACTGTATTCTATACTTTCACTTTCTCAAACAAAAATAAAGTTAAAGTAAAATGCAGTATAAAAATATCTGAAGTGGCGCATCGTGTTCAAAAACGAATCCTCGAGGAAAACGCTCTGAGTCGCCAGAAATGTGTGATATCGGAATGGCATCACAACCCGAAAAATGTTGGGCACCACTCCTCTAAACTAATAAATAGACAAATTTAATACAAAAGTAATATGATTCTTTAAAATCTTGGCTACTCTTTTACTCCTTGGTAGGTTAGCAGTACGTTAGCAGTGGATGGGTTAGCACTGTGGAGTTAGCAGCGCATGTTTATCAATGTTGGATTAGCGGTGGAGGGTTAACATTGATTGTTAGCAATATTGAGTTAGCAGTGATGTGTTAGCAATGGTGGGTGAGCGGTGATGGGTTAGCAGTGGAGGGTTAACAAACAGTGATTGTTAGCAATATGAGCTTAGCGGTGATGGGTTAGCAATAGTGTGTTAGTGATGGTTGTCAGCAGTGACGTGTTAGCAATGTTGAGTTAAATGACTTGCATTCATTGTAGGTTTTTTGTGATTATTATTATTGTTTTATTATTATTATTCTTTCATCATTTTATTTTGTAGTTTGTCCCTGTGGTGGGAATAAATAAAATAAATAAATAAAGTCCTGCCAAAAATCAGGTTGGCTTTACTAACAGGGTTACCGTGGTAACCGCCTCCATCCCTCTGGTCTCACCAGTTCCCTGGAGCCACAGTCGTAGCGGTTTGGCCACGTCGAAGGCCATCCACTTGTCCTTGTGCTCGTTGGTGAGGAAGCGTGACTCCTGGTACTTGGCGGAGGTTCCCTGGACGTAGTAGAGCTCCACCCGCTCCTCGCCCACGATGGCCGGTTGTTTGATGAGCATCCTCAGCTCTGCACTGGTCAGCAGACGATAGTCCCCCACTCTGGCCCTGATTTCGGAGATGTTGAAGAACATAGGGATGATTTTTGAGTTGTTTGGGGACTCGGTGTTATTTTTCTCTGTGGAAAGAAAAAGGTTTTTGACGATAGGTTAGTGAGCGTTTCCTGATTTACTGAAGCAATAATTGTTTATATGTAGGGTTAGGGTTATACTGATTAATGTAGCAATTCACCAGAATCTGTTTGATAATGCACAGTAACACCTGTTCAGTTCTCACTGAAGCAGAGAGACACTTTAATGATCCCGAAAGAGGAAACAAAATAATGAAAATATAATACAAAAGGTAAAGACTAAGTAGAAAAGGGCAAACAAATTGTAATACATATGTATTTATTTTCTATATAATTCATTCATAATATATACCATTATATTAATATTGAATATAATATATATTTATAATAAAATACAATGGATAATAACAATGGCTCTCAGCATCTTTGAGTTCCTTGAAAAGTGCTATATAAAACTTATGTATTATTATTTATTACATTGAGATGACTTGTTGTAATTTGCACTATATAAATGTAAGTAAGTAATGTTTATTCATATAGCATCTTTCACAGACAGAGGTCATAAAGTGCTTCACACACCAATGGGACAGAGCTGCCATGCAAGGCACTAGTCAACCACTGGGAGCAACTTGGGGTTCAGTGTCTTGCCCAAGGACACTTCAACACATAAACCAGTATAGACTGGGATCGAACCCCCAACCTCTCAAACAGAGGACAACCCCTCTACCACCTGAGCCACGGTCGCCCCAAAAAAAGTTGAATTGATTTAATTTTGTGGGGCACCCGAAATAAATAAACAAAATCATTTCAAAAATGCACAAAATGACAGAAAAATACAAAAAAAAGGAAAACAAAGAGACTAAATGAAAACAAAAAACATACACAATGAAACAACAGAAATACACAAAACCATAAAAATATATGACAAAAACATTAACAAAAAATGACAAAATAGGACAAAAATATAGTAAAATCACAATATAAAGAAAAACTAGATTAAAAAAAACACCCAAACCCTTTTTGTACAGTAATAAATTTGCTCTCATTGGTCATTATTCTAAATGCTGACATGAATGTTGATCATGTGACCCTCAGACCTGATGGGACCCCATTTTTATGGCCCCGCTGTGATCAAAGCTGCTCATCTTTGATGTAAACCGATCTCTTTTACACTTTAGTGTTTAATAAGTGTGGGATGAACACATTGTTTAGATTCCTTAGTAAATCTTTTAGACTCATCCTCACAAAATGTTTCTCATACCCCTGTCGCTGAGATAATCCATGAATTTGCTTCCAGCTCAGCTCTCATTTCTTCCAGCTGTTTAACGCCAACCAACAGTGACTGTTCTGTTCTTTCACACTGATGCTAATGCTGCTGCTGCCTTCACTTCTAATTCTCCAGCCAAGGCTGTGACATGACAGCAGGAACACGATGATAGAAAACAGATCCACGCAGAGCTTTAGCTCCATGAATCCACTCTCACTGCCTGACAGAAAGAAAGAAAGACGGGTAAAGATAAGATAAGATGGTGGAGGGTGTGAAGGAGGAGTGAGAGAGAGTGGCACCACCTACTCGCATATCCTTTACTTAAAGTGCAGATACTTGTGTTAATGGAAAAAATAAACATGAATTGTAAGTATTTTATTGCTAATGGATGATGAAGCGTTCTAAACCAAACAGAATTAGTCCACACACATTTCTCCACATAGCCTTGAACAGACTGTGATGCATGTTGTTCTGCAATTCTGGGCCTGAATTTCCCGCATAGTTCTGTAGACGTGATGTCAAAGGATGAACATTCTCTACGGCTTGGAGAGGCTCCACTTTTTCATAAATAATAAAGAAGAAGAGACTGAAAGAAGACAAGCACTGTGGACCAAATTACTGTTAAGTTCCGCAGAGGCATGTGCGGAGGTCTTGCAGTAAACAGTCATGTGAACAGAGAATATATAAATAACAGTGTCACAGTTAAAGTGTGAATCGGGTCGTATTTTTTGTTTGACCCGATTCCGACAGGCATTCAGATATTTATATCCTAGCCCAACCCAAATCCGACAGTTAGAATCTAACTTTTTCCTCATACAAATGACATATTTACATTTGTTTTAGTGGTAAGCCCGCTTTTATTAACAACTGTTTATGCTGACATAAACAGTATGAAAGATAAGGATAATCCATGTTCTTGCGCAGAAAAAGCTCCAGCTGCAGGTCCAGCTGCTGCTGAAATGGAGAGAACGCTGCACGCAAGGATACTGTGTGACCGAACCGGACCTGACTCGTCTGTGGTTTTTTTAAGTTTTAGACTGTCCAAATAAATAAATAAAAATCTAATATTAGAAGATTATATTGAGAATGTTAAAGGTAGGCCATTTTTCGAAAGCTAGCATGATTTTGAACGTAGCCTCCCCGACGACTCCGCCTTTCCCCCCTCCCCTCTGTGCTCCATCTCACTCACATGCATGAGCACAGCTGCTGCAGAAGTAGACCTCAGCTCATCACTTGTATTGTGTTGTCGTTGTCTCAATCAGCAGTAAGTAAACACTAAACTTTACCATTATGTGTTTAAAAATGTGACCGCTGAGCCAGGGTTTGGATCTTTGACAAAAGGCCAAAGAGCTGAGAGAGGAAATTAGATGACACTTACTGGTTCCACTCAGAATATATTAAAAAGTTACAAGTTTTAAGAGCAAAAAAGAAGAAGAAAAGTTACAAGTTGTAAGAGAAGACAAAGAAGAAGAAGAGACTGCACCAGTCTCTCCAGGAGCTCAACTGTGTGGACACTTTTAAAAGACTTCGCTTTTCAGAAAATCTTTTAGATTAATGGATTTTAAATTTTTATTATCCATTTTATGATGCTGCTCTTATGATGTATATGCACCCATGTTTTATTATTCTATTTTGATGTTGCACTTGTATTTTCACCACAGCGATACAGCATTTTGTGATTTCATAAGGGAGTGGTGGCCTAGTGGTTAAGGATGCTGGACTTGTAATCGGAGGTTTGCCAGTTCAAGCCTCACCTGGGCCATCACTGTGGGATGTTAACCCCGAACTGCTCCTCAGGGATGGGTTAAATGCAGAGGACAAATTCCATTAAATCCGATTTAATCTTAATCTGTAAAAAGTGCTTTATAAATTACTTAAACATACTTAAGAAGTTACAAATTGCAAGAGAAGAAAAAGAAAAGTTACAAGTCGTAAGAGATGAAGAAGAAGATCTAACCCGTCCTTGCTTTGCTTCCGAGATCGGCCAATGATAGACAGATATGCACACAATATAAACTGTATACAGTGGATATAAAAAGGACACTGAGCCTTATCTTATGAAGAAAAACATTCAAGCCCGGCTTTATTTTGCAGAAAACACATTTGAAATTTCCCAAACGCATGTGGGAAAATGTGTTATGGTCTGATGGAACCAAGGTTGAACTTTTTGTGTTATGGTCTGATGGAACCAAGGTTGAACTTTTTGACCATAATTCCAAAAGGTATATTTGGCGCAAAAACGACACTGCTCATCACCAAAAGAACACCAGTGAAGCATGGTGGTGGCAGCATCATGCTTTGGGGCTGTTTTTCTTCAGCTGGAACTGGGGCCTTAGTGGAGGGAATTATGAACACTTCCAAATACCAGGCAGTGTTGGCACAAAACCTTCAGGCTTATGTTAGAAAGCTGAAGATGAAGAGGAACTTTATCTTTCAACACAACAATGACCCTAAGCACACCCACATCAACTAAAGAATGGATTCACCAGAATAAGATGCGGTTTTGGAATGCCCCAGCCAGAGTCCAGACCTGAATCCCATTGAACATCTGTGAGGTGATCTGAAGAGGGCTGTGCACAGGAGATGCTCTCACAATCTGTCAGATTTGGAGCAGTTTTGTAAAGAAGAGTCGACAAATATTACCTCATTAGGATGTGCTACACTGATAAAGTGCTGTAATAAAAGCCAAAGGTGCTGCAACAAAGTATTAGTTTAAGGGTGTGCATGTTTATACAACCAGGTTATCTTGAGTTTTTTATGTTTTATTTCCCTTTAAAGGTTTCAGTTTGTTTTTCACTTGCATTGTACAGGTTATAGGTCACATTAAAGGTGGAAAAAGTTTATCTTGGTGTCATTTTTTTTACATCACAAAAACCTGGCATTTGAACAGGGATGTGTAGACTTTTTATATTCACTGTATGTGATTGCTGCCATTGTGGAGACTTCAGCCAATCATGTTGTCATCACATCAGGTCTACGGTGAAATAACATTGCGAGAAGCATAAGAATGTTCAATTTAAAGCACATTTTCAGTTGAAAAACTGAACACAAACTATAACTAATGATACTTTAGAGTCAGAATGACCTGTTTATAATTCACTGCGTTATTTAGACTAGAGTTTGTCACGCTCTGAGAAAGGCAGGGGTGGATGTGTAATATTGTTTTTTGTTTGAGTTTTGATTTATTTTCCCAGAATAAGGAGGTTAAACTTGTTGGCAGTCAGCCTCACGGCATGATGAACTCAAGAAAAGATAAAACAGGTAGGAGAACAAGGACAAAATAGCTCAAAAGAAATGGTTGCATAACATTACTATTGTTACATTGATTTCAGAAATGCTGACTGCAGAAATAACCCTTTCTCTCCATCTCCTCCAACAGTCACTGCAGCCATCTGTGAGTAAAGCTGTGACAGTTAACACCTGCCTGTTTGAATTTCCTCCACCTGATATTGTGCATGTCAGCCAGATTACACATTGTTTAGAATCTAAAGCTAAACTTTAGATGCTAACGCACTACGGTGTGGCGAATGTAAAAACTCAGTCACTGTTTCATAGCCGACATATTTTGAACATTTAGTTCACTTTCCTCACATTTAGCTAATTTTTCTTTCATTTCAGACACATCCATGTAAAACAGCATGTTCTATATTATTGTTAAAATTGAGTAAATATGAAAAATAAATCTAAATGTAAATGTTAAATCTAAATGTAAAAGTGAAATATGAATGTTATTTCTAAATCTAAATATTAAATCTGTGTGTAAATGTAAAATCTAAATTTAAATGTTAAATCGCTCACCAAGTGTAAACCTAAATGTTTAGTAAGCATACACTGCGATTTTTGGTCCATTTTGAGCCGATGTTCTACTCGTGCGTCTATTTTTTGGGATCGCGCGAGTCTCTGCTAGATCGTGTGTCATGTAGTATACATGGGGTCACGAGAAGCGATTCACATCTCACGACCAGCTCCCGATCACGAATCGTATGGTCGTAAGGAAATCAAACATGTTTGAAATCCAGTCGCTCCTCGTGAGGGTATCTCATAGTTGAAGCAGTGCCACGGACCTTCACACTGCACATGCGCGAACACTGTAGGACCACTGTAGAATTGACGGACTGTACTTCTAATTTGTACGTTGCATTTCCTGAAACAAGGTGTCGCGTATGAACGTACAGTGTGAGCAGTCAGATCGTGTCAGAGTGTCGGTCCGTACAGTGTGAGAACATGAATCGTGAGCTGCACACATTCAGGCTCTGCACACGAGGCGCACAGTTTGAGCTGGAGCTGAGTACAACCATTGAAAAAAATCACACAGTGTATCCCAGCCTTTAGCCAGACCTGGCAATGCAGCTTTTACAGTTTTCCTCTTTGTTCTTTTGCTAACGATCTTTAGAAAAAATAAATAAGCACAACAGAAACCTGATGAATCTATTTAAGTACAGTAATTAAGCGTTAATGCTGGATTTCTGAAAGCCATGAATGGCGAAGGTGTTGTATTTCATCTCTACTGGGCTGAGACAATGCCTCGGGTTGATGTTGGCACCCCAGCCTAGGCTCAGTGCTCACACATAGGCGTAGGGGGGGAGATTTGTGTGTTGAATCAGGGCCGATCCCCGCCTGGGACAGCTGTTGTGACAGGTATAAGGAGACGGCTCTGTAATTACCAGAGGGAGGAACCAGATTCCAGCTTAAATATCTGCCTCCTCCACACTGAGCTCCACCCTCAGCCTACATCCTACTATTCTTATTTATTCCTCACCAAAACTCATTGAAAATTAACACTTAGACATTATCTACAGTCCGTATTAAAGGGATCCTCCATTGTTTCTACAAATGTGACCTAAAATCTTTGAAATGTCGTTTTTAGAAGATCTATGCTTAACAAAACACATTATTTGGTGCCATAATTTTTTTATTAACTTTTAAAAATGGGACTACTTTACCATTTTAAAACCTGTATTACACCATCTTGAAATCACATGATTGATGATGTCACATGGCCCTACTGCCTGTAAACATCCCATTGTTTTCTACTTGAGTGAAACATTCAGCCTGCTTTTTAGATCATTTAGTAGCTTTTTCAGACAAAAATACCAACTTGTGCTGCTTTTGGTCGCTCTGAATAGTTTTCGGAAAGACAATAAAAACAGTTGTGACCCGAAAAATAATCTATGACAGCATGAGGTGACAGTTCCAACTGTGTGGTTTGGTAGTAGACAGTGAAGCTGAGAAGAAAAGCTCTCCTAAGGGACCTTTACTTTCCCTTAAACAGTGCGTTGACATGTTCTGGTGGCTGAAGTTAGGGAGTCAATCACGGACTTTTGAAGGACTCCCACCCTAAAGGACTTCTATCCTCAGGGTTTGTGTGTCTTCAACAGTCCGTGATTACTCGCTAACTTCAGCCACCAGAGCGTGTTGCGCACTGAGCTCTTCTCCTCTGCTTCATTGTCTACTCCAAAACCGCAGAGTTTTGGCAGGGATTTTTAAAGTTAACCAACGGACTAGAGGCCCATCACTTTAGAACGATTTACCTTAGACTCTGAAATCTATTTACACTTTGAACTCTTTTAAAAAACATTTGCAGATGTTGGTCATTTTCGGAAAATTAGATTTTCTTGTATTTATCTGTTGCTTTGTATAAATTGCTTACTTGTAGTTGGAATTGGTGAGGTGACTTTATAAGACCCTGTGGTCTTCTTAACCTCTTCAGCACAGTTATGTTATAAATGGTTGATGGATTTTAAAATATGTTTTTATGTGTAAATAAATAAACCACCGTGGATGTTTTGTCATCCAGGGGGCTCTTCCTACTAACATTTTTTTGATTAAATCCATCTGTATTTATTTGGTCTTTTTCAATCCATCTTAGACTTTAGTCTTTCTCTTCTTTCCGCTGCGTCTGAGGATTTCGTCAAAACAAAGCGGCATCTTTAATGATTCCGGTACTTGTGAGTAAAATTACCATAATGACGGAATAGAATAGAATCCTTTCATTGTCATTGCACAAAGTACACCAAAATTACACATGCACAACATTCAAGTACACTTCTAAGAATCAAGCCAAACAGACAGTTATCATGAAAACAACATAAGGTACAGTACAAGTCTGTCAGAATAAGAAGTTCATTAGTATAAAAGTTTGTCCAAATAAAGGCGGATGGGTATAAAAAGTTAATCAGTATAAAAGTCCATGAGGTATAAAAAGTTCATAATACATGAAACTGGCTGTAACTTCTTAGCTTTCAGAAACTGCTGGAATTTCTCCGATGGAGCAAATATTAGCGGAGTTATGGTCTTTTAGATGAACGTGTTCCCCTAGATGCGTTCAGGGTCCCTGGGAAACACAGACATTTTGATGAGTTTGTAAAATCCAGCCGTACAAGAAGTGAAAAAAGGACATGTCTGGGTAAATTCAGACGTATGGTCACCCTTACCAAATAATGTTTAAAGTCATGATAAATGACTTTTAATTCAACGTGTTTTATTTTGAGACATTCTGTCCTCCTCAAGTCCTGTACCGATCTCTGCTCTCTGATTGGCTGTTGGGCATCACATGGCTCCTGGAGCACATGCTGACCTTCCTAGAAACACACGTGAAGGATTGATGGACCTGAAAGCCAGAGTTGGTGTCACTTCTAATCACTTCCATAAATTCTCCAAACACGTGCGTGCCGTAGGATCAGAGATCACAGGTGCTACTAGTTAGCGTTAGCATCTGCTTTCACAATATGTGGGACCCCTTTTACAGCTTTATTAGTGTTTGTTTGCTTGTTTGGCAATGCTGAATCTGGACTTAATTCAGCCAAAGAATTTTTAGTCATGATTGTGTAACGGCTCGTTCAGTGTGAAATAAGAAGCTTTATTTGTTGTCTTATTATTCTCTACATGCCTGTACTCCACACCAGCCCCTTTTATCCACCACTTCAAAAGGAAGATTTGGACGATCCTTGGGGAAGGTGCGGACCACAGGGAGATCAAAGGTGCTTTCAAAATAAGAGATGATATTTGGTTCTGCTTGGCTAGAAACCAAAGAAAGGGCTGGGAAACCGAGTTTTAAAAAAGATGAAACTCCTTTTCTCTCCTGCTTTGTCCCACAGGGAGCAGGTTTTCCTGTAACTCCAGCGTTTGCTCATCCTGTCACTTTTTCTCCATCATATCTATTTTTTTTTTAACATTTTGCTCCTCTATCTCTTTAACCATGGACTTCCATCTGTCTCTGTCTGTCCGTCCCATCGTTCTGCTGTGTTTCTAAGGTTATTATCAGCCTGTTTGTGTCGGGCCAGCTTGGCAGGAAGGAAAGCGCAGGCCGATGGCCGCTGAGATCTGCAGTGACTCAGGTCCGGAGCTAGAGGTGCCCATAGGGAGTGTGTGTTTCCTAACCAGTTTTAAAAAAAAAAAAACACCATCCGACTAATCACTTAATAGCAGCGGTATCCTCTGCAGTGAAAACGCAGAAACATACTGTAAGTCCACGCAAAAATACACATTTAGGCAGGTCGTTGGCTCATTTAACATTAGAGAATAGACTTTACAACAGGGGAGAGACCCATTCCTGCATGTTTTAGAATTACGGCTCACCAACAGTGATGTAATCTGATTACTTTTCCCAAGTAACGAGTAAAGTAAGGGGATTATAATAGAAGAAACAATAATTAGATTACAGTCATTTTCCCACAAGCATGCTGTGTTACTGTGTTACTAAATGAAACAGTCTTCTTACTGTTTGTTGCTTGTATCGTGTTTTATAGCGTATTATTTTTTTCTTTATTTAAGTAGGGACACTACATATTAATGAACATTGAAAAAAATGTAAATATGCCAGATTGTAGCCAACGGCTATAACTACAGTTGGCCACCATAGTCTCTCTAAGCCGATGACATAAGCGGCGCGACATCATTAGTAAACAACACACACAAAAATGAAGCAAGAGAGCGAGCAGGTCCAAACAACTTGGAAGTACCGACACTAATGTGGGCTTGACTCGGCAAGAGACGACAAACACTAGATTTAAGAGAGACAGGAGTTAGTGCTGCTGAACTATCGAAGCTCGTTGCTGGCTCTGAATCGCTCCAACGCATCGTAGGATAAAATACCGACCAAAAAGAGGCTGCCACAGAGAAAGTCAGAAATATTAGTTAATAGAAGGAAGAGTTGTTTTATTTTAGTAAAATTTGGTGGAATGTGCAGTTGTAAATAAGTTTCAATGTTTAGCAATGTTCTTCAAATCAGAAACTGTTGCATTTCATTTCATTTTTGCTTGATGCAGTTTTCATAGTGTTAAATCATTGAATAAAACAAGATTTGGAATTTTGTTTTTAATGTGGAACATACTAAAAGAATAGAATTAAGCTGAAAGGTCTATTGATTGATATTTTGTCCATTACTTTTTTGAGAAATAACATAATTATATAAAGTAAATTAACCATCTTTAGATATTTATTTTCACTGAAACTTTGTGACAAATGTGTTGAAGTATGCGTAGCTTGGTTTCTATTAGCCTTAGAAATGCACAAAATTTAAACATTTTAATAATGAGGCACTTTAGTGGCGAAATGCAAAGTCAGCACCTTTCTAAATCAACTTGTTTCTGTTCCTGATTAAGTTACACGTCCACACAACTGGAAAGTGCATGTGTGTGTGTGTGCGCGTGTGCGTGTGCGTGTGCGTGTGCGTGTGTGTGTGTGTGTGTGTCGTAGAGGAAACACAGGAAGAGTCAGCGAGCGTGTTTCCAATAAACACCGTACGAGCTGTGAGAAAGCTGTTTAACTTGATTATTTGTTTATTTCATTATTTGATGTGGACATCACAATTACATTAGTTACCCAGATGTATTGTTTTAAGTGTGTTAGCAGCACAAGTGCTAATTTACTACGACCGTGGCTCAGGTGGTAGAGGGTCGTCTTCTGATCGAGAGGTTGGGGGTTCGATCCCAGTACCTGACTATGTGTCGAAGTGTCCTTGGGCAAGACACTGAACCCTAAGTTGCTCCCAGTGGTCGACTAGCGCCTTGCATGGCAGTCCTGTCCCACTGGTGTGTGAATGTGAGAGTGATTGGGTGAATGAGCTGATATGTAAAGCGCTTTGAGACTGTTTCAGTGTGGGGATAAAGCGCTATATAAATCAAGTCCATTTACCATTTACCATTTACACCTGTCCACAGGAAATAACAGTGACCCAAAAAACGACATTTCTAGGGAGTCGGAGCAGCACTATGGTGCAGCCAAGAAAAACTTAAACTTAAACTAGATGTTTTATTTTGAAACCTTATACAGACACATTAACCAACATACATTGTAACATTATTATATCAGCTAAATATGTAGAATAGACAGTGTTACACATTATGATACTCACTGTATTAAGTTTGTGGTGCCAACAGGACACGATAGATGAACTTGTTCATTTCATAACAAAAGCATTCAATCTTTGAATATACCTCAGTAGGTTTTTAGTCCAAGTGTTTTGTTTGTTGAGAGCCTTTCAACAAGTAAAGCAACGGCGAGTAGTTTGAACTGCAAACATCAGAACTACTCAGTAGGAGACGAAGGAAACCTGAGTCCATCTCCAGCCCTGTCAGAACTGACTGTTTAAAGCTACAGCTTTTAAGCTAGTGATTCTGAAGGCCTCGAGGCAGATTACTTTCATGGTTGTGACACATAGTGCCGTATTTCAGATACATACGAGAGCTCCATCTTATATAAAACACAAGTAGAGGTGGTCCAGTATAGAGAAAAGTTATGTGAATGAGAAAGAAGGAATAAAAAAAGGTTTTGGTCCGTGATAGCTCTTAATTATTTCAGAGCACAGTAGAACATATACGCATCTTTTAATTTCTAACTTGATACTGTTTGACCCTCTAAGGCAGGAGTGTTAAACTTATTTTAGTTCAGGAACCCAAATACAAACCAGTTGTAGCTCAAGTGGAACGCAGATTTTTGGTGGGGGGGAAAAGCTTTTTAACATAATCGTGCCTTAGTTTGCACTTCCACATATAAACGATATATAAAGTAAGTTAAAAACAGACAATATCCAAAATTTAGATTTGCGATTTTTTATTTAAAATTCCTTGATTTAATTTTTTTGTCCAATTATTGTTTAATTCAGGGGGATTTTGTGGGACGGTTTGTAAAATATTGCAGGATTCTTTCCAGATTTTGTGATAGCGTGATAGGATGCGTGAGAAAATTGTGAGCCCCTGAAAATATTCCTGTGTTTGATTAATTTGGAGGGACTGAGATTTCTACAACTGAGTTATTTGGTCATTTACACAATGGTTATTGTTTTCCCGTCATTTTTACTTTCTCTTGTGGGCCCATTGGATGCTCTAAGGTCATCTGGAAAGTTCACACAAAATCAATACAAACTTTAATTTGTAAAGTAAAAACTCATCGTAATGTCATTAAAAATGAGTCAGGGAATAACTCGTCATATCCTTTGATTGGAACAAATGTAATATGTTCTAAATTAGTGGGGAAATGAATCTTAGTAAGTACAAATTTATTTGATTAGGGGTTCCACGTTAGAAATACTGCAAAAATACCTTGAAAACACTTGTGTAATCTTTTTTAAAAGATAAATCTATATATTTTCCTGTGCAACATACATTTCACAGCATGCCTGTCAAAGACAAAGGTTCTTTAAAAAGACATTAGATATTTATTCATTTTTTGCCAACTGTCTGTGACCCACTTTTGGGTCCCGAACCACCGGTTGAGAATCTCTGCTTTAAATTAAATGATTTTTCAACATCCCAACAACCCTACCTAACCCTAACCCCACTAAATCCCTCTACCTAACCCAAAAAATGCCAACATAGCTCCAAAGGTGTCATCATTTAGCAAGTGAGACCTAATGACACCTTATTCATGCTAATGACAGATAATGACAGCGTGAAACCAGCCTTATGTAGAAAAGTTTAAGTGTTTTAATGGCCGTCCTACCACTAGTTTTTTTTTTTTTAAACCTCTAAAAGTCTTGGCTGTCCGTTCGACCACGTGCACACTCATAGTCCAACAGTGTTTGTGTGTTTCTGTGGTTACTCACCGGTCATGTTGAACTTATGCGGCACTTTGCTGAAGTACTCCTCCTCCTCCTGCTCCAGGGTCACGTCCGTCTGCTCCTTCACCTGCTGCTCCTTCAGCAGCTCCTTGGTGCTGTTGTAGAGCGATATCAGGCTGCTGGGTATGTCCTCCTGGTCCCCGGCCTGCTCCGCCTCAGGGGCCTTGGGCAGACGCAGCTTACTCAGGATCTGGCTCCTGATGGCCTCAATACGCTTCTTCTTCACCATCTCCAAGTCCACTGTCTTACACGTGGACATGCTGTTGACGCCGCCCGCCGCCGCACACACCGCCACCAGCACCAGGAGGCACAGTCTCATCGTGGCCAGTAAGGTTCTGATTCACGTTCACTGGGTGGAGATGCAAAGTTTGGCAAAGCTGCTTCTTCCTCTGAGAGCTGGAGACTCACGTGGAGTCCTGAGACGAGCTGTCACACACACTCAGGATGCTGCCATCACACTGAGCCGCTCCACATCAACATACCCCAACCCATGAGCAAACGGAGGCTTGGTTTGGTGAAACTAATTCCAGAGGATGCTCGTTGCTGCTCCAACTCTACGATGTGGAGTGACGTTTATGGTACAAATCCTTGTCGTGTGTGATCAGACTATAGCTCTGCTTCCTTCTGACAGCTGATAAAAAGTCTCGGCATGTGACGGAGAAGCACGGATGTCCCAAAAACGACTTCAAAAAGTCACAAAATGACTGCAAAAGTTGCAAAACGACTGTAAAAAGTGATAAAAACCACTGTATAAAGTTACAAAACGACTGTATAAAGTGATAAAAACGACTGTATAAAGTTACAAAACGACTGTATAAAGTGATAAAAACCACTGTATAAAGTTACAAAACGACTGTATAAAGTGATAAAAACGACTGTATAAAGTTACAAAACGACTGCAAAAACTCAAAATAATCTCAAATAGTCACAAAATGACTGCAAAATTCAAAAAACAACTGTTTAAGTTGCAAAATGACAGCGAAAGTGGCAAATCGACTTAAAAGTCTCAAAACGACTGTAAAAACGTACAAAATGTCCTTAAAAAGTCAGAAAACTGCGAAAGTTTTAAAATTACTGTAAAAAGTCACAAAACGACTGCCCTGAAGTGTTGTTGCATGTGACGGAGAAGTGCGGATGTCCCCCTGCTCTACTCTGACTACCTCTTTTCACCAGCGACATGTGACCGGCTGCTCACACCACTACTGCTCTCTGACACCCTGCGACTCATGACCGAGGAGCAGCTGCTGCTCGATGCCTCTCCTCCTCAAACATGACAAACATGTGGCGTGAACTGTGAGCAGAAGGTCAGCCGGGCACCATCCAGAGTAAAGCCCGCCCTCTTATTCTTTTTCTATCCATCCATTGGGTTTGTGTTCAGTCTTTGTTTTGCTGTTAGCGGAGCTGGGATCAGCCGTGTCTGCCTCTCTCTGGTTCCTGTTACTGGTCTAATAGAGCGAGCAACTCTTTTTCCCCCGCCCCAGGAAATAAAGCTAACGGCAGCAGTCAAACATCTGCTCCTTCACACAGGAGGAGAAAGCCCACTCACACACTCTCTCTCTCTCTCTCTCTCTAGCCACTGACTCACCGTGACAGACATATCAACAAGCCTCACATCATGGGACCAGTGTCTCACCAACTCACTGCCACTTTTACCTGGAGGCTGTGAAGGTGGAGGCGTCTGCCAGAGCAAAGACGTGAGCCAGAGGTAAAACCCTGAGAGTCAAGGACCAAGAAAGGATTGTTTAATTTAACTCAATGGCTTTGCTTTCAGTTTAATCAATGCCACGACTGACAGGAAACACCGTCAGTTACAGACGCTGCTCCTTTAGAGGCTGAGACTCAAATACAACACTTATCAGGAGGATAAAATGCACAGAAAAGAAGAAATGTCAGCTCATCCATTGGCCAGGACAGTCAATAACCCACAACATTATTTAACTTTTTTATTGCAGCAGAGTAACAAAACAACTGTAAATCCACTATAAAGTCACAAAACAACTACAAAAAGTCCAAAACAACTGCAGAAAGTTGCAAAATAACTGCACAAAGTCACAAAACACTTGTAAAACCACTATATAAAGTCACAAAACCCTTGTAAAAAAGTTACAAAATGACTGCAAAAAGTTGCAAAATAACTGCACAGTCAAATCAACTGTAAAGCCACTATAATATGTTGCAAAATGACTGCAGAAAGTCACAAAATGACTGCTAAAGTCACAAAACGATAAAAAAAAAAAAAAACTCAAAAAACGACTGCAATAAGTCACAAATCAACTGCAAAAAGTGCAGAATGCAAAACAACTATAGAAAGTCAAAAAACAACTGCAAAACGACTATAACAAGTTGGCGAAACGGCTGCAGAAAGTCACAAAACAACTATAAAAAGTCAGAAAGCAACTGCGAAAAGTCACCAAACATTAACAAAAACAACTGTAAAATGTCACAAAATGATAAAACACACTAAACCAAACAAAAAAATACACCACTTGTCTTCAAAAAGTCACAATATGACAAAGAAATATTACAGAAACACACAAAATAATGCAAAAATACAGTAAAGTCATCAAGTGCTGGTGTGAACGGGTCCTAAAAGAAGAAGAGTGAAGGTTTAAAACTCAGGAATTCAAAGGATTATGTTCTAAAACAAGTATGAACAGTTTTCTAATAATGTATTTATGTGGAGACGTGTCAGTTTCACTCTGTTATGATAATGATTTTACCTTCATTTAACGTCCAGCTTTAGATTCAAAGCTAAAAAGTGCTTCTACGCTACAGTTTTAATCCACAAACTCAAGATAATTCAAGTTTTAAAACAACAACAATTTATTAAAAGTACTTGTAAATATTGCAAAACATTGTGCTTTTAAAGTATTAGGTGCACAATTAATGTGACTTTGTGTAAAAGTGAATAATGTTATTGATAAAGGAAATAAGTTTGATTAACTGAATTGATTAGTTATCCTTTTTTATGTGTGGTTAGGCCCAGACAAACATTAGGCCCTGAAAACAGCTCTAGGACCCACGTTTGGGCCCTGATCCCTGAGTTGAGAAGCTGATGTTTAAAGAGTGATTCTTTTTAAAGGTTCAATTGTGTATTTTCCAAAGAACTCAAACTAAACAGTGTTAAACTGTCTCGCTCTGAGCGATGATTCAACAGGAAATAGAAGACAAACAATGATAAATAGTGCTTCATTATCGTCTGCTTTAGTCTGTTTATGTGTAAACTATTGTTAGAGGGAATGAATCAGACATTTATTCAACAAAAATACAGAAATTCCCCAATAGTTTCAGGAGAAATGACAACAGAGCCCTGAGTGTTTAAGGCAGGTGAAACAAAGGGATTCACCGCCATCTATTGGACAAATATAACCACTTGGATCTAATATTATTTTCTTTTTTTAGTGATAATAATATTAATTCCTTTAATTTTGTCATTTTGTAAATTTCTCAGTTATTTTTGTGTTTTTTATTTTATTTTTTTCTGTATTTATGATGTCATTTTATATATTTGTGTTATTTATGTGTATTTTAATTGTCTTTTTTAATCATTTTGTGCATTTTTTCAGTAATTCTATGTTTTTGTGTCATGTTGTCATTTTTTTCGTTTTTTGTTGTTTTGTCAGTTTTTTGGATCATTTTGTGAACATTTGTTCTTGGTTTATTGTTATTTTATATGTCCTTTTGTGAATAATTCTGTACTAATTTCATGTTTTTATGAGTAGTTTTGGCCGTTTACATTTTTAGTCGTCGTGTCTGTTTTTTTTAATAATTTTGTTCATTTATGATGTCATTTTATATATTTCATGTTATTTACATGTATTTTGGTCGTCAATTTTTAATCATTCTGTTTATTTTTCTGTAAATTTGTATGTTATTGTGTATTTTTGTACATTTCTCTGTTAATTGTTTCATTTTTAGTCATCTTGTCTTTTTTTAATTATTTTTTCTGTATTTATGATGTCATTTTATATATTTTGTGTTATTTATGTGTATTTTTGTTGTCTTTTTTAAAATCATGTTGTGTATTGTTCTGTAAGTCTGTATGTTTTTCTCTCATTTTGTTTATTTTTGTCATTTTATAAATTTCTCTGTTATTTTTGTATCTTTTTTAGTCGTAATGTCTGGGATTTTTTGGGGGAAATTTGTTCTTGTTTTATTGCTGTTATTTTTGTTGTACTTTTGTGTATAATTCTGTAATTTCACATGTTTTGATGAGTAGTTTTGTTTCTTTACTTTAGGGGCTGCACTAAATGAGACCATGGTCTGCAACAGTTTTTGGTAAGTGATCGATGTCAAACAGTGAGAAAACTCATGAAATATTCATACAGGAAAAAAAGGCAAAATGATAAAGTAAAAGTTTTACAAGAAAAATAATAACAATAAAGTCATATCATTACGACAACAAGGTCATAATAAGAAAGTCATAATATTATGAGAAAATGTCATATTGTCACAGGCAGAAAAGTCATAATGATAAAGTACATTTTATGAGAAAAACATGTAATATTACAAGAATAAAGTCGTCATTGCGAGAATAAGGTCATAATTTTATGAGTGGATTGATGCTACAACAACATATTGCTGAATGCTCAGATATTTCTTTATGATAACACAGATGCAATAACAACAAACCCTGTGAACTTAATAAAATAATAAAGTAATGTGAATAAAATGTAATATTTACACCATACTTAGGGTTTCTAATAATCCTCCTGTTAGCACATGCAGATAAAACTAGTTTAAAACAATTAATAACATGATATTCACTCATATTTGTGTATCTAATACAGTGTAAATAAAGTAACGCAGTATTCTAGCAGTAAAAGGGAGGGGTTTACAGTAGACGATTTACATGGTGTTAAAACAACAAACTCTCTTTATATTGAAGCTCTTGGATTATAATTCAGCACAGTTTGATTATTTGATGAAGTCCTAAAAACAAACCTGCAGTGGTGTGATGTTCTCCATAGTTCCCATCGTTCCCACCCTCCTAAAACATCCCAGTGAGTAAATCATGTGACCACATCAGAGCCTGGGACGTGTGAACACTTCATATCTGTGGTGGGAACGAAACCTCAGCTGTGTTTACCTCTGATGATAGATAGATAGATATACAGTGGTTACATGTGACGTCTGCACGAGGTGATTATAGACTTTAGTCATGTATATATGTCTATACTTAACTTTAAAGTCCTCAGTAATGTTAGCGTTAAACTTTACAGCTCTGACTACAAACATGATGAAGTTTATGTTAAAACACTCAGATGTTTTTCTATCATTTAAACTCATTTGCAAACTTGAAACAAATTAAAGAAGGTCTGAGGATGTATTTAATATTATATTAAAGCAGGGGTTCTCAACCTTGGGGTCGTGAGACACTGAGAGGACGTCCCCAGATGGTTTACAAGTGAAATTGTGACAATATTCTCATAAAAGCGTGACTTTATGCCAATAAAATTACAACTTTGTTCTCGCAATATTAAAAGTTCATTTTCTCATAAAATGATGACCTTATTCTCCAAATATTCTTGTGATATTATAACTTTATTCTTCTAATATTACAACTTTTTTTCCTCATAAAACTTTTACTTTATCATTATGACTTTTTTCTCACAATATTTACAATTTTTTTAATCATAATTATTTTTTTTTAAAGTTTCTTTTTTTTCTCCTAACACATTTACTTTATCATTATGACTGGTGACAGTATGAATCATTCATAGGTTAAAAAAATTAATTATTACTATACTATACGTTTTAATAATGGTAAAACCCAAATACATTGTGTACATATAACCTGAAAATTAAACAAACTAAAACAAATTGAATTATGTTTGGTACAAAAATCTGACAAAAGGGAAAAACATAGCACAGAATGGATTGCGAGGAAATTTTAAATGTTAAAGATTTTAATTTGTATAAAGTTTAAAAGTATAAACAGTTGAAATCTGTAGAAAAAAGAAAGCTACAATTTAATCTGAAAAAAAAACTTGTCACCATAGTAACAGTTAACTTGTGTGAAGAATTGATTTTTTAAATTATTATTATTATTATTATTATTATTATTATTATTATTATTATTATTAATTGGTTCCATCTTTTATATGTATATAAATTAAATTAAAAATAGATATTTTTTCACTTTTTAAAAAATTTAAATATAGATATCGGGATCTTTTTTATATATCTATGTGACGTCACTGTTTTTACGTGACCGACACGTCATCGTCGAAGAATTTTACGTCTGTTCATGTGTCTCCATAGATACAACGAACGCGTACACTCACACGTCCGTTAACGTGCGTAAGTAGCGTTGAGAATCCCATTTTTTTCCCTTACGTCAGTTTGTGACTGTTGTCATTTGTATTAACTCTGTGTTCCTAAAGGTAAGACGGGATCAGTTTATCACATTTTTATAGTTTATGACAGACAACAATGTGAAAATCTTTCATAAGAATCCGCAGGTGACTACGTTGAAGTAGTTACGTAGTTGCCATGGTAACGACGACGCACTCTGACTGTGGGACAGTACGTGAGTCCAGCTGTAGCTCAGACGTTGGTGGGAAAAGACGTGTTTCCTCATGTTTAGACCGTTTTTTGGACTAAAGAGCATTTCAACGACTCGCTGCTTTATTTATAAAGACGTTTCACAACATTTAGGTCGAGTTTTGGCTGTTGGAGACTGTTTTCCTCGTTAATTGGTGTGTTAGCCACACGCTAACATATGCTAGGTAAGTGTTTCCTTTTCCACATGGAAACCATCCAAATGTTTTATACAGTAGTTTATTAGGACGGCGTTTTAGAACAACATTAAGACGAAAAAAATAGATTTCAGCAACAAAATCAATATGTATGAGGTGAAAATTCACAATATTATGAGGAAAAAATTCATTTATAACAAAGGGAAAAAGTCATAATACTACAATGATAAATAGAAAAATGTAACTTGAAAAAATACTTTTAATAATGAAAGTATAAAGTCATAATTTTATTAGAATAAAGTCATACTTTCATGAGAATATAGTAATAATTTCATTTTTTTTTTTTAAAAAAAAAAACATACTTTCACCAGTCATAATGATAAAGTAAATGTGTTAAAAGAAATAAAAATTATGAGGAAAAAAATTGTAATATCACAAGAATAAAGTCCTAATATTATGAGAACAAAGTCATAAGAAGAAGTCACAAGAGAAAACGTCATAATGATCAAGTAAATGTTTTATGAGGGGAAAAAAAGTTGTAATATTACAAGATAAAGTTATAATATCACGAGAATAAGGTCATAATTTTATGAGAAAATGAACTTTTAATATTGCGAGAACAAAGTTGTAATTTTATTTAAATAAAGTCACGCTTTTAAGAGAATATTGTCGCAATTTCATGAGAAATGCAAAACAGTCACATGGAAAAAGTCCTAGCCTAATGATAACGTCAAAATGTTGTAAGATTACAAGAATAAAGTCATAAATTCATGAGGAAAAACTCGCACAATGATGAGAAAAAAAATCACAATGATAATGTACAAGTTTTATGAGAAAAAAAAAACTTTACGAGAGCGAATAACATCATAATGTTATGAGAACAACGTCATAATAGCATTGATCATTTTATGAGAATCAAGTCATAATATTACAGGAATAAGGTCTTGATAGTTTGAGAATTAGGTCATAATTTTATGAGATTAAAGTAATCATTTTATGAGAGTGTACACAGAACAGTCCCTATATTAAAAAATCGCTTTGTGAAGTTGTACTTTATTATAGGTTTTACAAATAATGACCAAATTATCATCAGTATCACAACTTCTAAAAGACTACGTACCCGTTTGTTCTACTGCTGTCTTTTTATTTTTTTTCTCATAATAATAAACCGTGGTCCTAAAATGCTGCAGTATATATATTTATTATAGTGTACACTCTTTCCCACAGAGCCAGGATGGAAAAATATGAAAAGTTGGCCAAAATTGGGGAGGGCTCCTACGGGATGGTGTTCAAATGCAGACACAGGGACACCGGCCAAGTGGTCGCCATCAAGAAGTTTGTGGAGTCTGAAGACGACCCTGTCATTAAGAAGATCGCTCTGAGAGAAATACGAATGCTGAAGGTAACAATACAACACAATATGATTAATAATGTCCAAACTACCACTTTCATCTGTCAGTGAAGGAAACATTTTAGTCCCTAATGTGTAACAATCACAACCCACCCCAGTGTTTAACTGTTTTATATAAATATTATTAATGATAAAATACAAAAAAAAATATTTTTCTAATTTTGTGGATTAGAAATATCTCATTTTTCTTGAGTTAATCTTACATTTTCTAAGGCTGTACACGTTTTGCTGGTAATCTATAAGATAAAACACCATCAGTCATCAAGTGATTTAATGCCTAAGCTAAGTTAGTTTTCTCTTTCTGAAAACTTTAACATTATTTACTATTAAATCCTACTTTTAGAAAGAAATGAGAGCCACAAACGTGATTTTTCATGTTTGTTCAGATCGAACATTCTTAGCGTTAACACAGGAAAGAACAAAAAGTTTGTGTGTTTTTGTCATTGTGTGTTTGTTGTTGTTATGTATATTATTTCTCATTTTGTGTGTGTGTTTATTGTAGCTTTGTTTGTGTGATTTGTGTGTATGTTTGTGTGTGAGAATAGACCGTCCTAAGTCAATCTACTGCAGTATTTCTATATCAAGCGCCTACAGCAGGACGTGCAGGTGTGTGCTAAATCAGTGATTTTCAACTGGTGGGTCACGGACCTGTACTTGGTTGGTAGCAGACAGCTGGTCAAAAATAAATAAATACTTAATGTCTCATGTTGGACTTGTCTTTTATTTTGAAAGAAACTTTTCTTTTGACAGGCATGCTGTAAAATGCATGTTGCACAGAAAATATATAGATTTATGTTTTAAAAGATATTATATGTGTGTTTTCAACAGCTATTTTTGTAAAACTAAATTTGGTTGGTTGAATTCTAAAAAAAAAAAAGTGGGACCCAATGTCAAAATGTGGGTCCCAGGGTGAGACCAGTTGAGAACCCCTGTTCTAAATCAACTTCTATTTACATACCTCACACACTTTATTTAGTAAGCAGCTAATAATTTACCACAAAATTGTAAATTAGACAAGTAAGTTGTCATACTTTTCATAAAAAAAAACATACATTTCAATGTGTGAAACTAAATGAGGAGAGTAAACATTAAGAGTGCAGTTCATAAAAGCACATTACTTTACAGCACTTTTATTTTCTTATTTGTTAACATGCCTGTTGGGTATTTTAGGATGAGGCACAATTTATTTTTATATTAGACTTTTTTTATTTAATATTTAATCTTGCACTAAAGTCTAAAGTGGATTTACTTTTAATTTATTGTTTGATTGATCCAGCTACGTCACAGAATTGTTCTGTTTAGGGTTGAATGTTAAAATGAGGTGAATAAAATAAATAAGGGACATTCTGGATCAGTTTTTTTTTTTTTTTTTGCTCTTCTTTATCTTTTTAATGTATTATAGAAGTATCGGATCAGGACTCGGTATCGGCCAATTCTCAAAATTAAATGACTCGGACTCGGGGGCAAAAAACCTGATCGGGACATCCATATTTTTAATGCATTATTTCTTGTCATTTTGTGTATTTGAGTTGTCATTTTGTGTGTGTTTATTGTCATTTTGTGTATTTGGGTTGTCAATTTGGGTGTGTTTATTGTGTGTATTTGGGTTGTCATTTTGAGGGTATGCTACGAATCTAGATTACCTCTTATCACGCTCGCTTTTATCAGTGTGTGCTGTCCTACAAATCTTGCTGGAGCTTAATCACTATGGCAATTAATGCTGAACGGCTAACCTGGTCGCGACCAGGTTTTGCTCTGGCTTGGATGTTAGCGAGTACTAAAGCCCCGCCTCCTGACCAATCAGATCTTTTAGAAAACAACCTGGCCATTGTTAGATGATACTGGTTGGTGCAAATCTGACATCTAAGTTTATAAAGAAGATTATTAATTATAAATTCTATCCTTTCACTTCCCAATGACATCCTTTAGGAAATCTATAGATTTATATCTGATGGACTGATCTACAGTCAGCTGATGAAGTCTGTGTGTCGATCGTATGCGCGGACGGGTGGAGTCATTCATTCATTCATTCATTCATTCATTCATTCATTCATTCATTCATTCATACGCTGGTGCTGACATTATCTGCAGAAATGCACAATGTGCTCTCATCTCAGTGTGTGTGATAGAGGTCTACCTGAATAGAAACACGTGTGTGCTGTAATAAAGTTTAACTGCAGAGCGCTGTCCGTTTATCATTCAATGGATTAATATCATAAATAATCTCACACTCACACAGTTCTTTCATTCCTGCCTTTTCTGTAACAACAGAACTGTTTATGGTATGAATTCTGGATTTTAATTATTCATCATTTTAAACTTCAGCAACCTGGTCGGTTCCAAGTTATGAAGTGGATCAGATCTGAGCGAGTATAAAAGCTCCGCCTCCTGCTGTGCGCTGCACTAACACTGTTACTCTTCACTGTCATCATGGTTTTATATTCATTATATTTGTTTAAGATCATAAACTGTTCCTCCATTCATTGTAAAAACGCTCAGTCTGACAGGTTCTTCATTGATTGGTCAGACGCTACAATCTCCACCCCTTTCATGTGCATGCGCACGTAGCGAGGCTGTAATCACTTGGCTTCAATTAGCGTGTTGTGATCACAGGTGATCGACGTTCGTAGTACAGCTCCTGTCTGACAGGGAACGTTTGGTTAGTTGAAGCAGCTAACGGAGACTAAAGATTCGTAACATAGGCCCTTTGTGTATTCTTGTTGTTTTTTTGTATATTGTTTCTCATTTTGTGTTTGTTTATTGTAATTTTTGGAGTCATTTTGTGTATTGTTGTGGCAGTTTTGCGTTATTTATTGTCGTTGTGTATTTGGTTCTCATTTTGTGTATTCTTGTATTTTATTTATTTCACATTTTGTGTGTTTTTTATTATCATTTTGTGTATGTTTGTTGTGTAGTAAATTTTTCTGTTTTTGTAGACATTGTGTGTGCTTTTGGAGTAATTTTTGAATATCTTAGTTTCTTCTTTTTCAAATTTTTGTTGTCATTTTAAGTATTATTCTGTAATTTTGTATGTTTTAGTAGGGTGATTTTGTGCATTTACATACTATAAATTAGTGTGAGGGCCACATTTGGCCCCCGGGGGACCAGTTGCCCGTGTCTGCCCTGTGAGGCAGTAATGTAGTTAAAAATGAAGGTTAATTTTCAGTATTTAATGTGCACCCATAGTAAGAAGTAGTAGTAGTGGGATTTGATGTGTAAAGAGACCATGTACATTATTATGGTACTAGCATTAGCCTGCAGCTAGCTTCCATCTGTAGTCCCATTAGGATGGACTGTATTAAATATTGTGGGATGATGTAAAGCTTGGAGAGAACCTGAGGAGGATCACTGATTAAACATTAATAGACTATGAAACGTCGCCTGTTCTTCTTCTTCCTGCAGCAGCTGAAACACGTGAACCTGGTTAACCTCCTGGAGGTCTTCAGGAGGAAACGACGGCTCCACCTGGTCTTTGAGTTCTGTGAGCAGACGGTGTTGAATGAGCTGGACAAACACCCTCGAGGGTAGGACGGATAGTGACCATTGATCATCGATGCTTCTTTATCCATTTACAGTGATTTATGGCCACTCGTTTGTTTCTGACTTTACCTGTTTCTGTTTTGTTTCCATTCCAGCATCTTTCACTGTTTAGATGACTTTACTGCCTACGAAACTTCCTGAAATCAAACATGCTAAATCGGGTTAATCAAGTCATACTGTAATTAATTTGATATTTATATACTGTCGACAACTTACAGAAGCCGTGGGGTTACTCACGAGATATTACTTAGCCAGAATTTGGACACGTCTGCGGCTACACTTACTAGACACTGAGCAATCTGTTTTACAGGAGAAATACAATAGAAATGTGTGATATAGTCCCAAACATGTCAGTGAGGCTTTAGTCCAAGTCATATAATTACTGTATTTCCATTTCATTTCACTCACCTCTTTAGTTTTAAACAACTTTTGTGTTTGCTACATTAGCTAGCTAGACATTTTTAACATTTTTTTGGGGAGAAATAGGGTGTAAATGTGTTATATTTTCACAAACATAAATTTGAGATGTTTTTGGGTTATGTTGGAGCCTGATTTTAAATAAAGAAAAAAAAAAACTGTCCGTTTGGGTTTTGTGCATTAGGGTTTTTTTTCTGTTTGGGTTTTGACATGTAATCAAACAGACTAGAGTCCCCTTCTTTGAACTGTGCCAGAGTCCGAGGATGTTCAGACATGAACAAGCAAAGTGGATTATATGTGGAAACAAACCCTGGTTTGATTAAAGTGGACTGAACAGTGAATGTGTCCTGGTATCTGGCCTTGGTCAGGTGACTCATGGGTGAACCACTGTCGATGGCTGGTCGTCTACTGGTCATTTTTTCCTTTTCTTGACGGTCGGTGCAGGTGAAACTCTAGCTGCTGCTTCTTCTTGAGAAAACAAAAAGGTGCTGACTCAGCTGTTGGACACTGTCCTGAGGTTACCTGGTGATGGAGGATTGTTTTTAAATGTGACTCGTGAATACCTTGTGTTTGGTTCCTCATGAATGTCTCCTGTTTCTGCAGCGTACCAGAGGCTCAGCTGAAGAGTATCGTGTGGCAAACTCTGCAGGCCGTCAACTTCTGCCACAAGCACAACGTCAGTGTTTCACACTCTTCTAATGCACTTTTTATTATTACTTTTATACGTGTCGTGTGTTATTTTCTTTTATATTTAGTTTTAGATCAGAATCGTTTCTGCTTGCTGCTCACCAGACTCATTTTCTGTAGGTTTTTAAGTTGTTTTCCTGTTTACCAATCACTTGATTTGTGCTCGTCCTTCTTGGGTTTGCTTTCTTTATTTTAGTTGTTTTGTTATTTTATTTTTATTTAAAGAAGAAAAATATTAGAATATGTCGGACCTCTGATTTTCCGTTTCAAATTATCCCAAATTACGTTTCAGGGTAAATCCATTTCCATTTTATTGACTTTTACTGATTTGTTATAATTACTGACAATGTAAACATCCCAGAGTTAAGGTAAAAATGTTCAATTAACTCCTCGACCCTGAAAAGCAACAAGCCCGTCTGAAAATGGATGGAAATCTTGTAAATTATTTTATTTATTATTTTATAACATATGTGGTATTCCTGCAAAACATGTTTCTATTGCCATTTTTGGAAGTTAATTCCACCATTTTTGAAATTATAGAATTAACTAAATTAGAGGCCGGACATGTGCTTCTCCTACATTTCCAATCACTTGTATAAATATATATAGTATGGATATTTTTTGACACACATTTTCATTATTTATTATTTTATAATTTCACCATCCCTTTGACATGGTGCATGGTTTCAGCCATGTGTCTTCTTTTATTATGTTACGTTAGACATTTTTGTTTGTCAGAGTAAAAACATGAGCCGTCACACATCAAGAGATGAAGACATACACACATTTTATTTGAGTCAGGCAGGGATTCAAAAGTTTATATCTAGCATTAGTCTTTAATTAGAACGGTTTTATATTTAGAAATCAGTTATTGCAGTTAAATGAAGATGACATTCATTATTTATCATCTAGATTTTTGTACTTGCTTTCAAACGGTCTTTAGTGATAATCTGACTGTCCCTGACGTTGTTATATTTGTCTAATCACTCACGTAAAGCTCGTGTTGTTTTTAGATTTAGTTGAAATCCAATGTTTTGAAACTCTTGTTCCAGAAAACAGGCTTTGAAAAGGTAGATCTGACAAAGGACATATATTACATAGCCTTAAATAAACCTTAAAATAAAATAAGGACATTAAGTCTAAATGTAGTCTTAAATAGTTAAATAATAGTTATATAGTCTTAAAGAAATGATAAATAATGTTTTACGTCAACCCAAACCTCAGGGTTTACTGTAGTTACTCTTTAATTGGCTAAAACACATCTATTTAGTCCAGTTCTAGCTTTTTGGCCAATCTTAGTGGCTCTAGAATAATGTTTCCTTATAAAAACTGTACGCACGTTTGTTGTGTTTGTAATTTGTCCTCAGTGCATCCACCGTGACGTGAAGCCAGAGAACATTCTTCTCACCAAGAACGGAGTCATCAAACTGTGCGACTTCGGCTTCGCCCGCATCCTGAGTACGTTTACCTGCACTTAGCGTTAATGTGCCTCTGATGACTTATTCAGCCACTCAGGCCTGATCATTTTCAGTGTTTGAATGAGCCGCTGCGTTAAGTTTCCAGGTTTGGTTACCATACAGTAGCATGTAATCATTCAGCGCTGCTTGTAATCCTCCTCTCTACATTGTACATGTTTTCTAGAGTTCATTATTCATCATCCGGCACATGTGTGTCCCCAGGGGTCACCGCACAAAATCAAAGGAGTTCACTGAAGCGTTCGCCTTCATTGCAACAAGAGCTTTTATTATGTAAGACAGAAATGGGCAACTTCCATCACAAAAAGGGTTTTCTGATCCGAGAGCCACGTTATCAACAATCATGTTAGCATTTAGATTAATGACCAATCTGAGCAAAGAAAGAATGAAGGGATTTTCTTGGCTATTTTGTGTCTTTTTTCATTTCATGTGTTTTTGGTGTTATTTGTGGTATTTTGTGGTTGTTTTGTATATTTGTCTCAGTTTTTTTTTTTTTTTTTTTTTTTTTTAAGTCATTTCAATATTTTCTTGTCATTTTGGGGTTTTTTTGTTGCTGTTTTGTGTGTAATGAGTCATTTTGTGTATTTCTATTGTCATTTGTGATTTTTTGTAAGTTAGTAAGTTTGGAGTCTTTTTTAAATAATAATTGCGATCATTTTGTGTATTTTTGTAGTCATTTTGTGTGTTTTTGTCATTTTTGTTGTTTTCTGTGGTAATGGTAATTCTTTCATATTGTTGATGTCACTGTGTATTTTTGGAGTCACCTTTGTGTATATTTTTGTTTTTTGTGTGTTTTTGTTGCGTGTTAATGGATACAACGTTAACAGCAGTAACTGAGCAGTGTTAGCTTTCATGCTAATGTTACGCTGACATTTCAACAGCCAGCAGCTTATCATGCTAGCTAGGCTTATTCAGTAAAAGAAACACAAAATTATATGTCATCTTTTGTGCTTGACCGCTCACCTCTTCACCTCTCTGCAAGGGTGGAGGGAGGGGCAGGAGGACGAGTTATTCCTATTATGACATCATAAACAGAGCAACCTCCAACTGGCTTGTCTGAGCAGACATTTCACACAATGTGAAGCAAAGAAGGGATGGAGGAATCATACATTTTCATTTTTGGAGCTTCATAATGAGATTATGGAGTTACATATTAATGTTAGAAAACCATTAAAAAGTGAAATTTGTATAATATGGGACATTTAAAACATCACAAGTCGGTATTTGTGTATTTATTTTTTTGTGTTGCCCCATGAAGTTTTATCAACTGCCAAAGATCCTGTATTCATGTGAGATGAATACATCTTTGATGTGGTGTGAGAAGCATCGTTTCTACCTTTTAGTTGTGCGATTTCTCAGGAAATGTGCGTAACTTATGTTCAGTGACTTAATGGTCAGAGCACTGGTTCTCTAACTTTTAGTGTTGCATCCTCGTTTAAAGAATGAAATATTTACAATCTCCATGTGTCCCCGTATTAAGCAGGACCAGAGGACGACTACACTGACTACGTGGCCACCCGATGGTACCGCGCCCCTGAGCTGCTTGTTGGGGACACTCAGTACGGGCCCCCGGTGGATGTTTGGGCTCTGGGCTGCGTCTTCGCCGAGCTGCTCAATGGGAACCCACTGTGGCCCGGGAAGTCTGATGTGGACCAGCTCTACCTGATCCGAAAAACCCTGGGTATACTGGGAACCAGTGGAGCAACTCACTCACATGTTCATGAAATACACACATTGGATTGTGGTGAACAGTGTCATCTCTTAGAAACAGTGTCTATATTTGTCTGTTGAAGACGTGGTGTGTTGTTAATCATATTCCCTCTCAAGGTGACTTGATCCCTCATCACCAGCAGATCTTTCGCTCCAACATCTTCTTCAGTGGAGTCAGTATTCCTGAGCCTGACATTACGGTAAATGTTGCTGTTCCTTTTATATTAACGTGTGTTCAAAAAGAAGAAGTTGAACCATGTGTCACTTCTGTCGCGACATTGCTTTCATTTTTTAGGAGCCACTGGAAAAGCGCTTCTTTGGGGTTTCTCCACATGCTCTTCAAGTCATGAAGGTACATCTTAATCAGGTGTATTGATATTGGCAGTTATCTGAATCTGTGATCCTGATCATGGTACAATGAATTTAAAGGCTTGGAAGACATTTCTATCCCCATTAATAAGGACACATCACGTCCAAATGTATGGACACCCCCATTTTTGGCAAAATCGTGATTAAATTTAAGGAACAGACCTAACATAACTGATATGAATCTTTTCAATGAAAATTTACATTTTTGAATCAGTATATTGATCTGGATCCAAGACAAAATTTAATTAAATCTTTGGGTTATTTCACCAAAATAAGTTTAGGTTTTCAGTCTTGGTTTTCTCATTTTCGGTTTTTGGTTTCGGCCCAGAATTTCAATTTTGGTTCATCCCTAAATAATAACAATTGCACTAATAATAGTGAAAACATCCCTGTGATGGACTGGTGCTGTGTCTGGGGTGTACCCCCACCTAACGCTCAATGAGCTGCAGATAGGCACCAGCAGAACCCTGCGACATTGAAAAAAAAAAGGAATAAGCGGGTCAGAAAACGGATGGATGGATGGTGGAAACAAGATCTGTACATATAACAATGATTACAAGTCAAACGGTAAAAACAGACAATTTGGCCCTTGACTTTACAACCTTGACATAATGTGGCCCCCGGGCAAAAGTAATTGGGGAACCCTGGTGCAAGGTCTGTCTTTGTTTAAAATATTGTCAAAGTCCTTGAAGTACGTTTGATGTGATCCTGTGAGGTGAAAAACAAAAATAAACAAATGTAGGTGAAAATATGTCTTTGGCGGAGGTAATTATTGTGAAAATATTTCCACTAATAAAAACCTTTGAGACTAGATATACTCGTACTTATTGGAAATCTTATCGGTACAAATATATTTTGTCTGTATGTTTTGGACTTTTCCTAAGTGCTGACTCAGCAGTCGGTCTCTATGTGTGTGGACAGTCGTGCCTGGTGATGGATCCGTCCCTTCGACTCTCCTGCGTAGACCTACTGGAGCTCCCGTACTTCCAGGAGGAGGGAGGATCCAACTGGGGCCGAGAGGGCGAGCGCCTGGGCCGACGCCACGAGAGAGGCTCCAGACGCAGGCAGGCCGGGGTGAGTGTCAGGAGGCGGATGCCACCGCTGTGGGCGTGGTCATAAAGCAGTGCCTATATGTCCTTCCTCAGGCTCAGTACTTGCCTCAACTACAGAGCAGCAACGTCTCTCCAGCTCCAGATGTCAAGAAGCAAGTGAGGCACAAATATCACCTGCCCAACATTTAACCAAACTAAAGTTCATGGAAGGATCCGTGCCATCAGCGCGCTTTGGATTAGAGCTGATAAAAGGTCAAATTGGCTTTAAAGGGATCCTCCGCTGTTTTTACAAGTTTAGCCTAAAACATTTTAAATGTACGAGATCTATGTCTAAAAAGATGCATTATTATGCACCATATTCATTTAAAAATGGGACTACTTTACCATTTTAGGGCCCGTGTTCCACCATTTTGAAATCATGGTCGATGCTCTGGTGGCTGAAGTTAGCGAGTAATTACGGACTATTGCCCACAAACCCTGAGGATAGAAGGACTCCCACCAAAAGGAGTCCTTCTATCCTCAGCTGTGCACTGTTAAAGGGAGAGTGTGGCGCAACCGTGGATCGCCAGCACTGACAGTGGGGTTAGGCCTGTGGCTCGCCAATGCCCACAAAATGCACCAGCTGCATATAATTATCCTAACGATGAGCTATCAACAAGGCTTCGCTTTGCCGTCTTTACGGTCCAAAAATGCACATCAAAGGCAATCAACTGTCAATCAAAGATTTAAGGCCACATTTATGAAAACAGTGAAGGAGCTCTTTAAAGCTTCATGTCTCTGATATATTCAGTCATGGTCACTCTACATCCTGGATGAATTCACTCCCCTCATACCTTATTTAACCCTTCAGAGGTCCCTCCCCCACCTTTAGTTCTCGCTCCAACTCTGCACAGTGATCCACAGAAACACTCGTCTGACACACGGCGTGACCGATGGCCTCAACTCAAACTCATCATATTACAAATACACACCCAACACCTCAGACAGAACATCTACTATTTCCTGTGCATCAATAAAACAATTTAATGTGCAAGCTTTGACTGTTGATTGGATTATTTATTGAATGCTGTTTGAAGCAGAACATAAAATACAGATATGATAATCGTACAGGATGAAGCCATGCTTTCACTCTATTCTCTTTTTAAGAAAGCCACCAAAGCGCAATAGAACTGTAAAGTAAATCAGAGAAGAGTTTCACTCCCAGCGCGGAGTCGCGATGATATCGTATCTGCGCGGCAGGTTGGCGAAGCTGCTGTACTCGGGTTTGAGTTCGATGCTGTCAGGACCTCCAGTGCAGGAGAAGGTGAACGCCTTCAGGAGGGAAACCAGGAAGAGGAAGAGCTCCATCCGGGCCAAGGACTCGCCCACACAGGACCGCTTCCCTGTGGGGGAAAGACGTACAGGCTGTGATAACAAGGGATGTACGATATCGGACATCGGCCATTCCATATGGTGTGAGTGAAGCAGACTGCAGGAGTGCTTGGAAATCAATGGGGGTAAGAGAAATTCAACAATCTCAAAAGTAGAATTATTCACTGAATTTACACATTTCCACACACTTTTTTCCTCATATATACAGTATCTATGGCACAGAATGCTTGGATCTTTTAAACATTCTGTTTTTAACACTCAAATACTAAATGCAAGTAGGTAGTAACTGTTTTAAGTAGGATAAGCTGTACATATCTTTATTGTTTTATTTAAAAATTGTCATAGAAAAATAAGATGTTTTACAGAACATCATAAGTTGAAGTTATTTTCTTATTTCGCACAACAATATGATTATCGATGTTACATTATTTTCTGCTTTGACGTATGTCTGCATTTGCCAAGTCTGCTCCTGGAGAGTCCTCTATGCCCCATGTTTTAGCGTGCATTTAGCCCTGGACTCGGTTCAAATGGGTGGAAGATAGCTGATCATTTTACCACCTTGGTTTCGCTCGGTTTGCGTTCAGAGCAGAATTTTGTGATCCACTCCAAACAGCCTCTGGTGCAGTTACATGAGCCGTTACTGGAGTAGAAACTTTATGTTCACACCGCTTAAACAAGGCGGACTGTTCGAACAAACAAATCCTAAAGTATTTTAAGTAACGCTCCAGAATCTGTCGGTGTGAATGCACCCTTAGATGTTACCCTGGTCCCAGTATGTTGTGACCAGTATCTCCAAAAGTGGTTAACGAAAGGAAAAGGTAAACGGGTGCCTATGTTCTTGCTTTTCTTAAATTACGAGATAAATCCAAGCTTGACCATTATCAATGATAAAGTGTTTCAGAGATTGAACGGAAAAGTAACTGAGGCCCAAACTTTCATTGGTATGTAGCAGCATTTGTTGTTTGGTTTTAGACAAAGTAAGTAATGAAGTGTATAAAGTGAGTGAGTACTACTAAAAATACACAAACCAAAGCCAATGTCCGTCAGTTTTTTACACTTGCTGCACATCGTGTAAATGCGTGAGATCTTCCCAAAACATGCCTGTGTGTACATTCCATGTCGTAAAGCTAATTTTGTTTTCGGGAAGTTCATGCTGTGATTTAATCATGGAAATGGCAAGACATATGTTTGAACACAAAACCACTAACATGGATGACACAAGACTCTCTTCAGAGATTTTTCACATTAAAGTTGAGCTACCTGCAGAGAAGGGAATGGATGCAGGATTGTTCTTAAACTTTCCGTCCTCATCCAGGAAGTGCTGGGGGTTGAAAGACCAGGGCGTGTCCCACATTTTCTCCTCTTTCAGCACCGAGTGCAGCAAAGGGATAATCAGGGTTTTCTGTGGACAAAGAAGCATCCAACTAGAGACCCGTCATTGCTGGTCCACTGAGACAAAACAAATCCAATGTTAGTATTCATAGGCGAATAAAGCAGGGCACCTTTGGAATGGTGAAGCCCCTGAAGATGATGTCCTTCAGAGCGTAGTGAGGAATGCTCATGGGAACAATATCCATGAAACGCTGGATTTCATGGAGTACTGCGTCTGTGAAGGGCATGGACTTCCTGTCCTCCATGGTGGGGCTGCGAGTTTGTCCGACAACGCCATCGATCTCCTGCTGCATCGCCTCTGCACAAACAGGGAATGACTTACTGCTGATGTTCTTCTACCACCAAACCATCTCAATAAAGATACAATCAATTTGGTCAAGGCTAAATTTATCTCAGTGGTATTGGAGCATTGTCAGACACGTTGATATCAGGGGACAAACCTAATTTGTATAACTTGATGTATAAAGAATAGATCAGTTCCTGTCAGAGTAAATGGTAAACAGACTTGATGTTACAGGGATTATTCCCACTGAGTTAGTCTCAAAGTGCTTTACAATATAAAGGCACTAGTCAACCAAGGACAAAGACAAATCAACAGGTACGGCACGAGGAACGAACCCCCAACCTCTCGATCAGAAGATGACTCCTCTGCCACCAATGATTAAATGTACAAACCAGAACCATATCATATTCTGTTATCATTATTTAAACATTACTTTATTTCACTAAAATATTATACCTTTCACAGATGATTTCCACTAGATGCATAATGGCTCAGAACGGCTCTGTTGCAGCATCGCTGGGCAGCAGGAAAATCAGGATATCCCCCTAATTGACATGTAATTGCGCGATATACTGAGTTGTAGTTTAACAAAGAGTACCACTAAACCATATAACCAGTTGTGTTCTTTGAGAGGAGCAGAAGGTAATCTACGTTGAACACGGAGTGTTTTTTTTGTTTGTTTTAAACAGATGTTTTATTTTGCGTTTGTGCACAAATTCCTGTCAGGCATGAGTCGATCTTTGCTGAATTTATGCAGCGTGCTTCGGCATCCAGAAAAAATAGAAGCTCAGCGTATTTGCTGCAGAGGGCGCCGGACTCGTTCCAGAGCTGTGACGCATCGCAAATGGTGGAAACTGACACATTGACTAGAAACCTATGCTGTGGATGTTTCGTATTCCTTCCAGATGCCTTCAGTTTTATTCTCCGGGAATGGATAAGGGAGCTGAAGGATGTTTTCCCTCCTCAGGATATCATTGTGTTCCACATACTGCAGACGGTGAATGTGCATCTTTCTCTGTGACTATTAAGGGACTACCGGTACATACCAGCAAGCAGTACCACATGTTTGGGTTAGCTTAGCATGTAGCGACACTAGCTGAGCAGGGTCACAGGGCAAAGAGGCGGAGCAATTTTTGGTTCAAGTTTATTGGAATGATAAAATAATTAAGAACTAGTCTGACCCCTGGTCTATTAAATATTCCTCCATGTCAATAATTATTGATAGCTGGGTTTCCATTACCCTTGGAAATGCGCAAAATCTAAATAAACAGATATCGCTAAAAAGTTTTTACACTTTCGTGAGGAGGTTTTTCAGACGTTTCGATATTGAGATGTATCACAAAAGCACACTGGAAACACTCTTCCTCTGTTACACATCACAGGACATGGCGTACCTGGTCACATGACTAATTATCTCTGAGAAAACGTGGCGCGGTGTGTGGACAGAAGGAGACTGAGATATTTCTTGCCATTATACCTAAAAAAACTATTCCTGCCACATTAGCAGCAAACAACAGAGGAATGCAGAGTGTTATAAGGAGTTATGAAGCTCCAAAACAACCTTCAATGGAAACACGTTCAAAGCACAATTATACTGTGTAGAAACTTCAGGAATATCGCTTTTATTTTGGGAAAAACTGTAATGGAAACACAGCTTATGTCTACTTATCCCGACTCGCACATCTGCAGAACATGGAGAAAACACACTCGTGTAGAAACAGTTTGGCCTTCTGTGACACACCTTGTATTTTGGGGTATTTGATCAACACACTTAAAGCGTATCTGATGGTAGAGCTCGTAGTTTCCGTTCCAGCCAGAAACAGATTCAACACCGTCGACACCAAGTTGTCGTAGTGGAACTCGGTGGTGGGATTGTGTTTTTCCTGAAAGAGAGAGTGGCAGCTAGGACCGTCGTCTGAGTGAAGCTGGTGCTGTGGTACGACGGGTCAGTAACATGTGGCAAACCTGACTGAGTCGGTTGAGGAAGCAGTCGATGTAATCCCTCGGTGAGGCGGGATCCAACGTGTCCTGGTGCTCCTTGATCTTCATCATGATGAATTCTCTCAGCTTTTCTACTCGAGCAAAAGCTGTGTGTTGTTGACCCGGCAACCACTCCATCAGCCGGGGGAAGACGTTGTACAGCTGGGAGCGCATTTAGCATAATTCATTTGTTTAGAGTAAAAGGATATTTATCACTACAAACAAGTGAACAGAGCTTAAGAAAAATAATATTTTGTGAGATTTTGTGTATTTTACGATATCTTATTCATGTAACTAGTACAGATACCTTTTTAGAAAGAAAGACTAAATCAGAAGGAGCAACTTTTACAAAAATGTGACTGATTTGAGGACCACATTATCAACTCATTCATCAACTTGAGCATTATTAAAGCGAAGAACAGAGGGTTTTGTTCTTGTTTTCTGTTTTTCTTGTTGGTTTATGTATTTTTCTAAGTTTGAGTTGAAATTGCTCGTTTTCCCTCCTAAAATCTGCAGCCCACGGGAACGGTATTACATAGACTAGCATTAGCATAGCTTATGTGACAGGTGTTAGGTAGGTGCACTAATTAAGAACACTACAAATAGTGACCTGCAGGAGGAACACAGGTATTCCAGCAGGGCAGGTGCACACCTTATTCCACATGAGCGTGCAGAAGGTGCAGGAAAAGCTGGTAGGAAATTCTGTTTGTGTATATGGTATGTTGTGTTGGTGTCTAGCACATGGCATCTACATCTTTATTATTTCAGATGTGCTTCCCTGCTTGTTCTCTGTTTGAGTGGAATACAGCTGGTTGTTGGTAGACTACCGACGGACCAGGTATTTTAAAGTTTGTTTGTAGTTCATCTTTTATTGATATGTTTTAATGTTTTTTGTATTAAAGTGTTTTTTATGGTTATTAATGTTTTCTTTGCAGAGCATCGGGGTCCATACGCTGCTCTTGCTGAGAATTTGTTTGTTTTGTTTATTAGTTAGGCTTTGTTTCCTTTGTTCTAGTCCGTCCTGACACGTGAGCCGGTCAGGGGCAAATAGCTGGGTTTTGCCCGTGGGGCGGGGCTAGTTCCTATTTTTTTCTTCTCTTTATTCATTTTTTGTTTTGCATTTTATTTGAACTTGTGCTCCCCCCTTGTCACCAATACCCGGTAAGCTCTCAGTCAGGCATTCAGGTGGGGCCTTAAGGGTGTAAGTGTGCTGTGCATATTCACGTGTGTAAACTCTTTGAGAGGAATATTTGAATTGCAGTGTGTAATTGTTGTGAAACCATATCCCCCCCCCCCCAATCCTGTTACCATAATTGAGAGTTGAACTGGGAGTCTGGTATGGTGAGGCTTATTAATCTTTATGAACTGGTTTTAATAATAAAGATTCTATCTCCCTACCTATTTGACTGCTTCTTTTGTATTGCTAAATCCTTAAGCGGGTGTAACACTTAGCCTAGTATTAGCTTAGCATTAGCATGGTTTAGACCTAGCCTAGTATTAATACAGAATTAACATAGCTCAGCTTAGCGTCAGCCTAACCTAGCATTAGCATAGCCTAGCATTAACCTAGCTTGACATTAGTATAGCTTAGTCTAGCATTAAGCTAGTATTTGATTAGCATTAACCTAGCATTAAGATTAGCATATCTTACCCTAGCCTTAGACTATTATCAGCATAAACCAAGCCTTACATATCTTATCTTTTAGTTTGGTGATAAACACATTTGTGTTTCTCAAAAGTATTTACGACAACAATATATATATTGTTTATTTCTGTTACAGAACCACACACAATAGGACAACCCTTAAAATGTTCAATAAAGAAGACAAACTCTGAATCATCTCCACATTGCATTCTTACCGATGCCCCCTGGTGGTCACAACATATTAAAACCAGTCAAATAAGCTCTCCCCACAACAGGTACTACAGTTTGGGAACCACTGATGTACAGTACGATCAGTTATTTTGTGTATTGTGTCAAGTTTCATGGTTTTTCCAGCTTTCAAAATTATGATATCTTATGTATTTGTTTTGGGGTCGCACAAAACAAATGTGACTGTTCATCCCTACCTGACCCCGGACACTGCTCAAAAAGCTCAGAGTGTTGTTGATGGCCTGGAGGAGGAGCAGGAAGTCTTTGTCGTCGTAGCTGAAGCGCTCCCCAAACACCAGGCAGCAGACCACATTGGAAACACTGCAGCTCAGGTAGTATATGGGATCAAAGGGAACCCCTACAAAATATCAACGAACATAAATCAACACCTGAAACCAACGAACACAAGTCAGTTCTCAAATGTATTACTTACGCTCAAAGACGTGAATACCCGACTTACCGTTGTTAGATTTGATGCGAGCCACCAGATTATTGCCCTCCTCCTGAATCCATTCGTCCATCTTCTTCCGCCCCATCCCAAAGTCCCTCAGAGTCATCAGAGTGAAACGACGTAATTGACGCCAGCGCTCTCCATTGCTGATGGCCAAACCTTCACAACAACACAACTAACTTTAACGTGATAAATAAATAGCCTCAATCTTAAGTGAACATTTTTTTTATTGAGAAAACATTTGTTTTAGGTTCAAGTATAGATATTATCTAATCTAACCCAACTTTCTCTAACCTAATCTAAACCGATCCAATCCAATCAGCCTGACCTAACTGGATCTAAACCACCCAATCAAAGTAAGCTAACCCAACCCTCCCCGTTCTCGACTAACCCAAACTGAACCCACTCTAACCAAACCTAGACCAACCAACGCTAACCTAACGCAACCCAACCTGAACCAATCCAAAGCAGCCTAACATTATTCTTGTCTCTCTCATCTCTGACATAACATCCAGTCGGGAACGGTACTACATAGACTAGCATTAGCATAGCCTAGTATTAACCTAGCATTAACGTTAAAATTAGCCTAGCATTAACTTAGCATTAGCCTGGCTTTAGCATAACATTGGCCTAGCGTAGCATTAGCATAGCCCAACATTAACTTAGCATAAACCTGGCTTTAGCATTGCATTCAGGGGTGGAGACAGAGCCAGGTACAGAGAGTCGAAGTACATGTTTGGAAAGTAGGTGAGAAAAGCCAAACGTTTGTACTCAGAGAAGCTACAACATCAGTTCTCTACGAATGACTTGGCTTCTGTCTGTAGAGGGCTCAGGCAAATTACAAACTACAAGCCCAGAGCCCCTGCTGCTGCTAACGACCTCTGCCTGGCCAACAGTCTGAATAACTTCTATTGTAGATTTGACAGACAATGGGACAGACCTGACTCCAACCCCCCTCACACCTCTGACCAGCCTCACTCCAACACCTTCACCCCCCACATCAAAGCTACAGTCTCACCACAGCTGCTTACAGAGGCTCTCTCCCCTATCTTCCCCCCCTCCCACAGAGACACCCTTCTCCATCAAAGAGAGAGATGTAAATAGACTTTTCAGGAGACAAAACCCCCGTAAGGCTTGTGGACCGGACTCTGTCTCTCCTTCCACCTTAAAGCACTGTGCTGATCAGCTGTCTCCAGTGTTCACAGACATTTTTAACACCTCACTGGAGACATGCACCGTACCAGCCTGTTTTAAGGCCTCCACCATCGTTCCTGTCCCTAAAAAGCTGAGGATCACAGGACTTAATGACTACAGACCCGTCGCTCTGACATCTGTGGTCATGAAGTCCTTTGAACGCCTCATGCTCTCCCACATCAAGGACATCCCTGACCCCCACCTGGACCCCCTGCAGTTTGCCTATAGATCCAACAGGTCTGTAGACGATGCTGTAAACCTGGCTCTCCACTTCATCCTCCAGCACCTGGACTGGATCCTCCATGATGACATTATCTGCTGCACTATGTATATATATATATATATTTATATTTATCCTATTTATCCTTTATTCTCTATCTATCCTTTATTTATCCCTCATCCTTTATATTTATCATTATTATTATTATTATTGTTGCTGGGTTGTTCTTTGTTTTTTTATTTTTTTTGTTGTTTGTTTTGTGCACCAATTACCAAGACAAATTCCTTGTTACTGTCCATGGCCATTAAAAACATTTCTGATTCTGATTAGCTTAGCATTAACCTAGCATTAACCTACTATTAACTTAGCATTAACATAGCATTGACCTAGCATTAGCTTAACATTAAACAAGCATTAGCATGGCTTAAACCTAGCTGAGCATTAATATAGCATGACCATAACTTAGCCTAGTATTAGCTTAGCATCCGCCTAAGCTAGCATTAGCATGGCTTAAACCTAGCATTAATATAGAATTAACATAGCTTAGCATCAACCTAACCTACCATTAACCTAGCTTGACATTAGTATAGCATTAGCATAGCTTAGTTTAGCATTAACCTAGTATTTGGTTAGCATTAGGAATAGCATATCTTGGCCTAGCATTAGACTATTATTAGCATTAACCTAGCCGTACCTAACCTAGCCTAACTTGTGTTTTCCCCACAGCTCAGTCGTACATGGGAAGTGAGGTCATTGAGGATCTAAAGGAGCACATGGTTATGATAGTAGCACAACACACCATGTTCATGGCCTCATGCACAGCTGTGATTGGTCGTCTTCCTACAGTGGGTGTTTGCTGTGGTTGTTTTACCGTAGCCTTTTGTAACTCTCATTAGGAAAGGAAGGGGTCCTCTCCCAGTGAAATCATCGCCCTGATCCACCAGAGCCTCCTTCACAGCTTCATACCCCACCAGGACCACCACCCGCTGGGGTCCCAGGTACACCGTCAGCACAGGGCCGTGGACCTCACTCAGCTGGAAGGTCAGAAACACAACTAATTACTAAACATGCCGTGTGTCTCCATATGTTGTTAAAAATTAACAAGTTTTATTCTTACATAAAATTAAATACATTTATTTTATTGTATAAATGTGACCTCTGCTTATCCATTTCTTTCTTTTATTTGACATAGTTACATTTTAATGCCTTTTAAATGATCTCATACAGAGAAAGTTGAATAGTTTTATTGTTTCATGACCAGTAAACATCTTAGAAAAGTAGTTAAATACATTCAGTGCAAATCTATGACTTATTATGACTTAGTATCTAATAAATATTTATTTTATTATTGTTAATTTACTTTTACGAGTTTTTGGGGGGTTTTTACTGTCGGGATGTGTTTTTATTTATTATTTTTTACTGGTAGTAATGGGCTTCCATACAAATCAAGTCTGTAAAATTAATAAATGTTGTTTAAAAATTATCAAGGAGTTTTTTCTGCCTCAAGGAATTGTTTAATTACATTTTTACAGCTCAAAGCCTCGTCTATTCATGGAGAAATGAAGGGAACGTCATATGAGGGTAGATGTGTCTTCCTTTTTCAAACAAAAAAAATAGATTTGCAAACAAAAATAATGGATTTGTAATAAAAATAAAAGATTTGCAAACAAAACTAACATTACTATTTAAATCAAAACTTAAACAAAATGTATAGTTAAATTATTTTGATTTTTTTCTTTGTTTGAATAATAAAGACACAAATCTACCTCCATAACGTCACACGCAAACGAAAAGGGAGGAGGGGGCGGAGCCAAAGAAGGACATCCTTTTTTTAGCCTCACGAAGCTACAAAAGTGAGAAAAACTTAGAAAGTGAAAATATGAAGTGTGGAAACATATTAAACTGGACATCAAGGTGCACACGTGTTTTTACAGTAAGTAACACTGTCTCATCTCCACTCAAAGCAAACAGATCCTGAGAGGAAACTCCAAAGTGCACTAAACAATAAGGGTGTTTAAATAAGGATTAAACTGTAAAGGAAAGTTTTTTTATAAAAAACATTTGGTTTAAAATAATAACTTTGAGTGTCACCTTTAGCAGGGTTGTAAAAGGTGCGTTTTTGTCCAGCTGGTGCAGATTTCCAATGATCGGTAGCCCTGCTGGTCCTGGAGGTAAACAGTCCTGTCTCCTCCTCCTGTAGATCAGCCACAGGAAGACACAGAGCAGGCCCAACAAGATGACACTGATAGAAAGCTCCATGATGAGCCTGAGCTCACGGTTAGCCTGAGGTTACTGCTGCAGGACGGACTAAAGGTCTGATAGTGAGGGCGGAACAGAAACCAAACAAACATCATAATAGGTGCAGCCCATCGTGTCATTTTTGTTTTTCTGTGTCGTAGTTCAAACAACGCAATCGTAACTCTCATCTAAACCAGTACAAACATGTTTTACTTGTTGGCCTGAATAGATAAAGTTGATTTCTCATTTCAAATATTATGACGGTTGGTGTTACCTAATCATTGGCACATATGGCAAGCCGAGCAGAAAATTAAATATATATATTAAAGTCTGAATATATATAAGAAAAGTTTATATGTATATGACAGTGTATTTATATATATATATATATATATATAAATACACTTTCATATATATTAAGTCTTTCATATACAGTATATAGCCTAAAATCTATACAACATAGAAAAACATAGTAAAAAGCGTTTGCTACAATATTACATTTGTAAAATGTAAGTGTGTTGATGCTGACGCAGCTGGTTATCGAGGATGTATTTTTTTAAGTTTCAAGAGAAATGATTGAGATCTGCAGACAGCTTCAGACTGTCAGGGAGTTGATTCCATTGTTGAATGGTTTTATATGAAAATACTGTCTGTGGAAAAGGCAGAGCATCTTTTCGGGCCGGCACAGTGTCTGTGAGCAGTGGAGCGAGATGTTCAGACTAGAGTTTTATGATTTTTTTTCATTGGTGGTGAAGCAGTATTATTAACAATTTTGAAGATGGTTCTTAGATTTATATATCGAATTAGATTGTCAAAACCTAATTTATATTCACTAAGAATATTGCAGTGATGATGGCAAAGGTCTTTAACGCCTGATTATAGACCGATCTGAGTGGTTTGAGTGTGGTCTCATTGGTCTGAGACCAATAGGACAAACAGTAAGTGATGTGTGGAGAGATCATGGCATTAAAGTACATGAACGATGCTTCAGTTGTCAAACTATTCCTAATGTGTCTAAAGGTGGAGATATATTTAATAGAATTGCACATTCTTTTAATTTGCTTTTTAAAGCTCAGAGTTAGGTCCAAATGTACACCTAGATGTTTTATCTCTGTCACAATGTAATTTTTTTGACCATTAACATAGATGTTCGGCATATCTTTAGTTTTATTGGACTTGGTGAAATACATTCCAACAGTTTTTTTTTAATATGTAGGGTCAAGCAAGAATATTTAAGCCAGTTACTTATTTTGTTCATGGCTGAGGAGAATTTGCTTGCTACTTGCTTCATATCCCTCCCATGTACGCAGATGACGGCATCATCTGCGTACATGATGATGTCTGTCTTTGCACACAGCCGGAAGATCATTGATGTAGATGCTGAACAACAAGGGTCCTAGAATTGATCCTTGTGGGACCAGTTGTGCAGGGCTTCATTGAGGACAAAGCATTATTCACACTTTGTATCTATAGCAATGTCTCCATGGACAGATAGAAAGCTTAGACAGGAGGACAGTGGTCGACCCTATCAAAGGCTTTTTGCAAGTCCAGAAACAAGGTAAAATACAGTAAAAGTATAGAATAAAAAATGACTCTGGTAAAAGTATTGAAGTTGCTACCTTACTTAAGGAAAAGTAAAAAAAGTACATGCTACTAAATGTACTTACGTTAAAAAGTGAAAAGTAAAACAAATGTCCCTTCAATAATAACAGGGTTTTTAAACCAGCAAATTGTAGAAAACTGGTACATGGAAATAAATTAAATCTGTTACCTTTTATGAACACCTGGAGAAATTAGCACTCATTTTAGATCAAATTTGTAAATAAAATGTTTCAAGGAGAGAAAAAAAATGCAAATGATACCAAGAGCAACTTTGAGTTTAACATTTTAAAAAACTTGAAAATGTTAATCATAAAACTAAGGGACCTGCCTAACAGAAAAAAGCTCAAACTACCAATTTAACCTCAAGAGAATCATGTTCTCCAGGTTTATGGAATGGAGACGTGGCTTTTTGGTCTGAAAATGAATCGTGTTGATGAAAATTGAAGACCCAGACATTTCTTAGCATTAAACATAAAAATTATTAGTGAAACAACAAGGAATGTGGAGTGTTTTAAGGAGGTTTGGAGCTTCCGTCTTCCTGCGGCGAAGTCTTGCGGGATGAGATTTCACAGTAGTCGCGAGGCTCCTGCCCAAAATAACTTTCAATGGAAACAATGTTCATAGAGCAATTATACTCTGTCGACATTTTGAAATATCACTTTTATTTTGGGAAAATCTGTAATGGAAACCCAGCTTGTGATCAAAGTGAAGGACAGATCAGATATCTATAGCAGAATTATTTCTTGTACTAAACTGCACTAAAATTTTCCGATGGGTTGAATTTGATACTTTGTCGATCTATATACTGTATGTCTATAAAGATGATGAATAGTGGTTTGTTTCCAATGCTAAGCGGTATTTCTAAAGAACAATGTAGTGAACTTTAGTCCAACCTTAGTCCTGAGCCAGTGACTGTGTTTGATAAAGAACAAAAAAACAGCCTCATAAAGTTTTTATTATTGATAGTAAAAAAAATTATAGATGGGTTTTATTGTTGCAGGGAGTGTGTTATGATGATCTGAGGTGTGATGTCCTGCAGTGGTAGAGCAGCTGAGTGATCATCTTAAAGGCGTGGTGAGAACGTTTCTCATCGAGCCGTGGCTGTAATGTTGTATCTGTGTGGAAGTTTTCCAAAGCTGGCGAACTCAGGGGTGAGGTCAATGTGGGCGGGACCTTCACTGTAGGAAAAGGTGAAGTCCTGCAGCAGGGACGTGATGAAGATGAACAGCTCCATTCTAGCCAGAGACTCTCCTGCACAGGCTCTCCTTCCTATAAACACAGTGGACACGTTTACATGAGCGCTTTAATTCAGAATAAAAGGTAAATCCTCTTTAAACTGACCTTGTAAACACTTAATTCCTAATTGAAATGGCCGTTCCAAATTAAACTTCAATCCGAATAGTTCTGGAACATTAGCCTGTTGTCTATTCCTAACTTTGTACATTCTTTCTGTGATAGCTCACTTTTCTCTCCATAGTAGCTCATATTACTGAATTCTAGATTTTTACTTTTGTTTTAGTTCAGTGGTTTCTAAACTTTTCACAGTCATGTACCCCTTCAGACATTTAACCTGAACCTATGTACCCCCACTCTTGCACACTTACAAAACACAATAATGTAATTCCATATACAATGTAGCCCTACAGTGAATTATAACTATCCTGTTAAGGAATAATATATAATCAGAATCTAGAATGTTTGCATTTCCTGAAGAAAATGCAAGTGAGGATGCAGGTGCTGGCCCACGAGCACTGCATTAGCTTATCGTTGGCATTAGCATTATCTAGCATTAGCCTAGCAATAGCAATTAACATTGGCACAGCAATAGTATTAGCCTAGCATTAACATTAGCCAAGCATTAATATTGACCTAGTATTAACTTTAACATACCATTATCATTAGCCTAGCATTATTATTGACCTAGTATTAGCTTTAACATACCATTATCATTAGCCTAGCAATAACCTAGCAATGACATTTACCTAACATTAACATATGAATAGAATTAGCCTAGCATTAACATTGACCTATTATTAGCTTTAACATAGCATTTTCATTAGCCTAGCAATAGCATTCGCATTAACCTAGCAATAGCAACAACCTAGCAATAACATAAACCTAACATTACCATAGCAATAGAATTAGCCTAGTATTAGCTTTAACATAGCATTGTCATTAGTCTAGCATTCACATGAATTTCACATTAACCTAGCAATAGCAGCAACCTAGCAATAACATTAACCTAACATTACCATAGCAATAGAATTAGCCTAACATTAATATTGCCTAGTATTAGCTTTAACATAGCATTGTCATTAGCCTAGCAATAGCTATAGCCTAGCATTCACATGAATTTCACATTAACCTAGCAATAGCAGCAACCTGGCAATAACATTAACCTAACATTAACATAGCAATAGAATTAGCCTAGCATTAGCATTAACCTTGAATTAACATTGACCTAGCATTAGCTTTAACCTAGCATTAGCCTAGCAATAACAATAACCTAGCATTAGCCTAGCAATAACAATAACCTACCATTAGCATTATCCTAGCATTAGCATTAACTGCCCTATTTATATTCTAGTTTCCAATGTTGTCATTGTTTTTAATTTTCAGGGAAGTTCTACCTGCAGAGAACGGCATAAACGCCGGGTTCTTCTTAAAGTTCCCGTTGTGGTCCAGGAAGTTGTTTGGGTTGAAGGACCAGGGGTCCACCCACTGCTTCTCGTCCCTCAGCACAGAGTGCAGCAGGGGGATGATTTTAGTTCCCTGACAAACAAACAAACAATTCATTAAAAAGCGTCTAAAGTCGATCCTGTTCTGAAACAGACGTGGTCGTACCTTAGGGATGCTGTAGCCCCTGAAGGTGATGTCCCTCAGCGCACAGTGGGGGACGGCGAAGGGGACGATGTCCAGGGAGCGCTGGATCTCATGGACCACCGCGTCTGAAAAGGGGAGGGACTTCCTGTCCTGCATCCCAGGAGTGCGTTTGCCGATCACAGCATCGATTTCCTGCTGCATTTTCTCTGTGCAAAGCAAAGCAGAGGCATTTAGTGCACGTCATTTAGCCCCGCCCACCCAACAAACAACACACTGTAGTACAGGCATGAGCAACTGGCGGCCTCCAAGCTAAATGCGCAAAATGACAGCAATGCAAAGAACTGCAAAAATAAAAATTACTCAAAAAAACTTACAAAATTACAAAAGAATGCAAAATACAACTCCAGAAACCCACAAGACTTCAAATATACAGAGAAATAAGCAAAACAATAAATACAATGAATCAAAACACAAATGACCACATAAATACACAAAATGACCATAAAAATCCACAAAATGACTCCCAAAGCACAAAAATAGACAAAATGGCAACAGAAATACACGAAACAACAACAAAAAATACGAAATGACAAAAAGTGTTGTTTCCTGTATTAATGATCCGATGGTCATTATTCTAAAGGCTGACGTGACTTTGTGTGTGAGCGCGTGTGTGTGTGTGTGTACCCTGTATGTCTGGGTACTTGATGAGGACCAACAGGGCGTGTCTGAGGGTAGAGCTGGTGGTTTCTGTCCCAGCCAGGAACAGGTTGGACACTGTCCCCACTAGTCTGTCCAGGAGGAACTCACTCTTAGGGTTGTTCTTCTCCTGAGAACGTCACAGGTTTAGAAACACATTAGGAGCACATGGGCATTCTTTACCTTTGAATCTAGTTTATTTACAGTGATGTTTAAAAAACAAATTAGAAATAATAATATTTAAAAAATAAAATAAAATATAGGAATAAAATAACAAATGGAATGAGGATATTATGGGGTGAACGATTGTCAAAACTTGGTCACTCATTCATAACCGACATGTTTTGAACATTTAGCTCATTTTTCTTTCATTTGAGACAGAAATTTATTTTAAACAGCATGTTCTATATCATTTTTAAAAATGTGTACACCTGAAAAAGAAATCTAAATCTCAATGTTAACTGTAAATCTAAATGTTTAATCTAAATCTAAATACTAAATCTAAAGCTAAATGTTAAATCAGTCGCCAACTGTAAAGCTAAATGTTTTGATAATTATGCAAAGTGGGCAGGTCAGCGCTACAAGGGTTTACATTTAGCATTTAGATTTAAATTGTACATTTCTTTTTCATGTGTACACGTTTTTAACAATGATATTGAATTTGCTGTTTAACATGAACTTCTGTCTCAAATGAAAGAAAAGTGAGCCAAATGTTCAACATATGTCGGCTATGAAACAATGACTGAATTTTTACATTTGGCACCCCTCATGAGTAAAATATTGAAAATACAATTTAGAAATAATTCTATATTTATCATTTAATTAGCGCTTCAATATGACTATTGTTGTAATTTGCGCTATGCAAATAAAGTTGAATTGCTTCAATGTAGCGATATGGGGAATATATTTATATATAGTAAATGGTAAATAGACATGATTTATATAGAGCTTTATCACCACGGAAACAGTCTCAAAGTGCTTTACATATCAGCTCTTTCACCCAATCACTCTCACATTCACACACCAGTGGGACAGGACTGCCACGCAAGGCGCTAGTCGACCACTGGGAGCAACTTAGGGTTCAGTGTCTTGCCCAAGGACACTTCGACACATAGTCAGGTACTGGGATCGAACCCCCAACCTCTCGATCAGAAGACGACCCTCTACCACCTGAGCCACGGGATAACGTGATAAATGTAGAATAACAACACAATAATTAAGAGTATATAAGAGCCCACCTTCTCCATCTGGATGAGGAAACTGTCGATGTAGTCTCGTGGGGAGTTTGGATCCAGACTGTCTTTGTGGTCCTGGATCTTGTCCCCGATGAACTTTCTTACTTTGTGGATCTGAGCAAAGACGGCATGCTGTCGCCCAGGGAGGTACTCCAGGAGGGTGGGGAAGATGTTGTACAGCTGTGGGAGGAGGAGAAGAACCTCAGAGTGATTCTAGGAAACTGGGAGAGTCCTCCAGAGGTTCCAGAGGTGGAACTGACCTGACCGTATGGGCTGCAACCAAACTTCAGCACGTTCACCAGCACGTTCAGGAGGCCCAGGAACTGTTGGTTGTCGTAATCGAAGCGTTCGCAGAAAACCAAGCAGCAAACGATGTTGGCCACCACACAGCTCATCAGGAAGGTCGGATCAAATGGTTTCCCTGAGATGAAGACAACTCATTCATTTTTTTATCAGGAAATCTTTCTCCTGGACACCATCATGATAACCAGGTAACAGGTGCTCTCCAAGACCGAACAAACCAAAGTTTGTTTTTTTACACGTTTTTGTTCTGTTTGATTTGAGTTTGCGATTAAAACTGATGCACGGGACGTTTGTTGTTCTATTCAGTGTTAAAAAAAAACATACTTGCTACGAGTCTGTGCACTATGGTGTACGTTTTAGGACATGCTCAGGTCTCAGAGTTAGGTATCAGGAAAACCTCTATCATTTGTCAGGCCAACCGGACTCATGACTCAGCAAAACCTCTGTCAAATGACATGGCCTTGGGCTTCAAAATAAAAGTCGTCAGACTCCCCCGCCTCAGGACGTAAAACACGACAAGTACTCAGTAATACTTCTTTCTGTACTTCTGTTTAAAGTCTTTTTATTTTGGTGAATCCCTAAAGAATAATAATAATAATAATAATAATAGCACTATTAATGGTGGAAACAACATATGTACATATGAAAATGCTTACAAGTCAATTAGAAAAAAACCAGACAGTTTGGCCCATGACTTAGTATTTCTTGAGCGTGTGTGAACTCACCTTTGAGTGAGTGAATGTAGGCCCTCATGTGCTGGCTCTCCTCTTGGATCCACTCCTCCATCCCTTTACGTCCCATCCCAAAGTCCTTCAAGGTGGTGATGGTGAAGCGGCGCAGCTGGTGCCAGCGCTCACCGTTACTGTTGGCCAACGCTGCCAGAGACAGGAAGCTGTTGTAGAGTTTTGATGAGAGGAAACAGACAGGAAGGAGGGGCTCATACCGTAGATGGTGTTGGCTTTGACCAGGATGGGTAGGGGTCCTCGGCCCATGAAGTCGTCTGCCTGGTTGATGAAGGCGTCCTTCACTGCGTCGTAGCCCGCGATGACCACGGTCCTCTGCCAGCCCAGGTGGAGGGTCATCACGGGGCCGTAGGTTTTACTGAACTGCACAAAGAAAATCACAGGAATTCAATAAACGACATCAGAAGATTTTTTGGTATTGATCTGACCTCCAGGAAGCTGCTGAAAGGAGCATATCGGTCTATCTGGTGCAGGTTCCCAATGAGGGGCAGTGCTGGGGGTCCTGGAGGCAGGTTGTTCTTCCTGCTTTTCACCCTGACCATCCACAGCAGGGCGAGGATCATCCCAGCCAGGACCACAGTGTACAAGTCCATGTTGCTCTCAGGTCCTCCACCTCCTGCTGTGTTACCTTTATACATGATCGAGTGGATATAAAGTCACTGGTGGACTTTGACTCTCACTAACGCCGTGGGCCAGGATGTGAACCTTGTGCATTTAATGACTGCCAGCGATTTACTTTGAATCTAGTGTTTATTCACTCTCACTCTGCATAGGAAGTGTTGCACAATCCCAAAGACATGCATTCATCTTCATATATTCATCTCTACATAAGATTTTTAGCTGTTTCATTTATTTTTTAAACACCGTCGTCTCATATGGAAGCGTATTGAAGAAGAAATAATAATTCTGAATAATTTGTTTCTTTGGTTTTTTTTTGGCTGTATTTTCACTTTTTCTGTCTGGGTTTCAAAACAGGGAGGGGAGGGGGTAAAGTGATTGTTTCTAGGGCTAGACAATATATCAAAATTTAAGATATATCAAGTTTTGTGTTTTGGCGATATAGTAAATTACAATATACAATACCATTTTTATTTTATGGTTAATTTTTTACCTCTCAGAATAGCATGAAAAGCACAATTAAATGCATTACTGAGTACATCATAACTCAGACCTTCCCCTGAACAAGCCACGTTACAGAACCTGCTGTCCCTTAAAGGAAAAAAGGCCAAAAGTGGCTCACATTGTGCAGCGGTTATGTTATTGTGTGGCATTTTGCATCAATAAATTTAACCCAGAATTTTCTTTTTGGTCAGATTGTATTTTAATTAAAAGTATTGAGATTTACATTGTATATCGCCATTTCAGGAAAAAATATCAAGATATGAGGTTTGGTCTATATCGTCCAGCCCTAGTTGTTTCTATACAAGTCTCACGATTCTACGTACTGCAGCTTTAAAGACAGAATGTTAGGTATTTTTGCTGTGTGTGTGTGTGTGTGTGTGTGTGTGTGTGTGTGTGTGTGTGTGTGCGTGTGTTCGTGCGTGCGTGCGTGCGTGCGTGTACAGGTTGTTTAAACTGCCTCACTTAAAAATGCAAAGTTAGTGCATGCCCTTTGTGTCGAGATGCAGAGACACAAAGTTACACAGTCCAGGTTCAGTTTGAGCGCTACACTAATCATTAGCCAATCCATGCCCAGCATTCAGGAGAGGAATGCATGTGATGTTTGGTGTTGATCTCTAGAAAGAGTGCAAACTTGATTACAAGTTTAAGGGTGAAATCTCAGATAAGCGCACAAAGCCTACCCAGACTTTGGCTCCTGTCCACAATCGTTGTGCTCATCAACCAACAGCAGATGGAGAAGAAAATACTCCATCAGGGGATTTGAACATTTGGACATTTCCTCTTTAAAGTGCATGAGAAATGAGAAATATGTGCAGATGGTGTGTTTATGTTATGTTATAATCTCACCTTTTAACCAGGCCAACAAAATGTCAAATCCACAGCAGTTTTTCCCAGTCACCACTAGAGGGTGATGAATTTATTTATTTTAGTTTGTTTACCAAGAAAAAATAAAAGTAACCCATACAATGTGATGCAAACAATGAAATAATATTTAATTTGAGGAGATATACATTTGCTTGATAAACGACTCCAGTAAAATCGTCTTTTATAACCCTTTTCACACCCTGGAACTGTGCATGTGTGACCTGGGGGTCAAAGGTCAGAGGGATACAAAAATAAACAAGCTCATTCACTCTGTTGATATTTCCAACCTAACAGCGTTTATAATTATATTCCAGAGATCTTTAGTGTTTTAATAGTGTTTATATTATTAATATTACTCATATTCAGACTCGAGGAGGTGTCCAGGGTTTTCCGCTGACTTATAAAAACTGATGGGAGCAGCTGAGCAACAGTGTTATTTGACTTATTGAAAGCAGCCCATGTGCTAAACAGTTGTCGAAGGTCGTCTCCGTTTGGCCTCAATATGTCAGAGGTCACGGATTATGTTGACTCTCTACCAGAAGCTGAAAGAAGTCAGTAGAAGGAGAAAGTGGGTCTGATCGGTGGGAATGACCCCTACAACGTTCCTGTTGACCAATAGAAAGAAGATGTGGCTTATTTTCCAGGAATGACATTGTGAACTACCTCGTCTCTACATCTACAGCTCATACACAATGGACCACATGACAAATTTTAAAGGACTGGAAGTTTAAACCAGTTTGTTTGTGAAGTGGCTGCTTTTATTCATAATGGACTCCATGTGGTTAAATCCAGATTTAGGAGGCTAATTTTTCATAATTAATCTGTAATATGAGTGTGCAATACAGAATCTCAGCTATTTTATTGATGACATAAATTTGTGTGAAAAATAGATCTGCACACTTGGACCAATGCAAATAAAACAATTTAATTTCCCAAGCTTTTGGTCAAAGAACCTTCATCAATGAACAGTGTTAGAACACCCACACACAGCGTAAAAGTTTAGCATTGCTGTGGGCTCTCTGCTTCGCTATACTGTATACAGTCTATCTCTATGGTTTCAAAACGTTTCCTGCGGTGGCTTGTTCTTCCATCATGGCGGAGGGCCGTACATCACGTGACCTGTGACGTCATGTGGCATGGGTCTATAGAAGCACTGCGATATATGGGGAGTGGTGGCCTAGTGGTTGGGGGAGTGGTGGCCTAGTGGTTAAGGACACTGGGCTTGTAATCGGAGGGTTCAAGCCTCACCTGGGCCGTCACTGTGGGATGTTGAGCAAGTCCCTTAACCCTGAACTGCTCCCCAGGCGCTGCTCCTCAGGGATGGGTTAAATGCAGAGGACGAATTCCATTAATGTACTAACATTACATGGCCAATTAAAGGCGAAAGCCCCAATTTAATATAATATAGGCAGTGGCTATCCGTACAGCTGCCGTATCAATATATCGACATTCTACACACATTCTACACACATTCTACACAGCGCCCTTATTTGGTCAGTTTAGGTCACATGACTAAGAACCATAACCCTCCGTCCGTACGGCAACTGTACAAATAGACACTTGCTATTATATACTGTATAGCATGACCAAGCTTTCCTAAAGCTGCTATTTTTGGGTCCCTGAACCTGTGGTCCTGGTCCCATGTCTCCAAGACCCCCCCCCCCCCCACCCCACCATCACCCCCACGTCTCTGAGGCCCAGCCTGGGAAAGGATGTGTGTGTACTTTATTATCTGTCCTTTGAAAATACTTCCATTTCCTATAGAAACACACAATTTGCTGCTTTATTAGAAACACATTTATTTGAATAATTGCAATCCATAAAAATTGGAACTAAAACACGATCATCTTTTCATCCTGGCATCATAGAAAATAAATACTTTAAACACTCTTCTTAGTGCAAAACGTTTTCCTTGCTCATTTGCTTTTTCTCACTGTGCAAACACTAACATCACAACCCGTCAACAGTGACAATGTGAACATGTTTGAATGAACTGATGTTGTGAGCTTTGATATGATTGGACATCATTTCATTAGTCCTTTAGAAACACTGGACTCATTCGTCACCAAAAGGTTTAACACACACACACACACACACACACACACACACACACACGAGCCCATAGTGAGACCTGCATCCATACAGTGTGGGATTCTTTTCAGTTTCTAATGGATAACATCTTATTTTCAACATGTTTATATTCCATGTTTGTTCAAAAATTACAAAATAAAGAAGTGCACTTTGTTTTATTAACATCATTTTAGAAAATATTTCACTTTGTGCATGAGTGAAGTCTATCTTTGAACCTTGAACCACACCCTGATTATCTAATAGTTGGTGTTCTTTAAAGCTGATATCTGGAGTTTCTGAGAAATCTATGTTTATGTATCATTCTTTTGAAATGCCTAACTAGTGTTTTATTATGGTCTACTGCCGGTGGTCATTCATATACGTCAATGTATATAAGTCCCTCCTTTGAGTGCGTCCTAACCCAGACCTTCCCCTAAACAAGCCACACTACAGAACTCACTCACACGTGCTGTCCCTTAGAGGAGAAAATATATGTTATGATATTGTGCAGCTGTTTGTTATTTAAAAAAGCCTGTGTGGCATTTTGCATCAGCAAATTGAACCCAGATTTGTCTTTCTGATCAGAAAAAATATTGAGATATGAGGGCCCAGCCCTAGTTGTTTCTATACAAGTCTCACCATTTTACATACTGCAGCTTTAAAGCTGATATCCAGAGTTTCTGAGAAATCTATCTTTTTTATATCATTCTTTTGAAATGCAAATAAATGCCTAACTAGTCTTTTACTATGGTCTACTGCTGGTGGTCATTCATATCTGTCAGTGTATATAAGTCCCGTCTTTGTCCTTTAGACCCCTATACAAATATAAAATTGCGCTGTGATCGCCCAGCCAATGGGCCTCGACTTCCTGTAGAAGAAACTGTGCATGGCCGTGCGTCACAACAGCAAACAGGTATCACTCTGAGCAGCGTAGCATCATGGAGGAGTGCTCCAAAACTCCAAAGCTTCTCCTAAAAAACAAAGGAAAAGTCCGGGTACAAAGCTTGTGGATCAACATCTTTGTGACCGCAACAGAATTGATCTCGGAGCTGCTTTTCAAAGGGGGAGGGACTTTCAAAAGGATTCTGAACAGACCCTGATTTGGCGACATTTCTCATGGACACGTTTAATCAAGTGTTTAATTAGTGAAAAACAGTTGGTGTGTTAAACATTGTTGTCATGCGTGCACAAACATAGAGGCGTGGCTTTTGGTAGACTGGCAGGGGGAGGAAGTGGAGGGACATCGAGACATTCGCTTTAGAATTTTCTCTCTTTTCATCCTCCAGATATCAGCTTTAAGTCAAGGGTTAAAAAAACACGTGGTTATTATTTAGAGCTTCATTAACTTCTATCAAAGATGATCAGAAACCTGAAAGAGCTGGAAATGAACTCTGAGTGGAAGATGATCTGATGTGGTTAGTATTACTTCAGAGGGATATTTAAATATATCATTATATATTAAAGTAAGAGTTAACTTTAGCTTCAGTGCTTGAAACCAACATATATTTGTGTTTTTTCTCTTCTGAATGAATTTATGTTTCAAAACCAAAGTCACGGATGAACTTTTGCACATGATTAATGCCACATGTTGTTATAAATACTAAACACATTTAGGCTTTAATGTTGTGTTTTTAAGAAGAGGGTTAACCTTAACTCAGTCAACAAAGCTTTGTATATAAACCGACCGTGTGTGTGTGAGATTTTAAAGAGTGAAGCTCGTGGAAAGACCTGACGACTGTTATCTTCCACCTCCTGTTTCTGTGTTTGTTCTTCATCAGATGTTAGTCTTCATCAGATGGCGGTGTCCCAGAACACGGCTGCAGTGGGCGGAGCCGAGTATGGTGGTGGCTGTTTTTTTTTCCAACTGGGGAGGATTGGCATGCTGTCCTGTTTACACAGATTCTTCTCGGGTCTCTGATGGGTTTTAATTTCTCGACAAAGAACTCTTTTCTTCTCGATGATCTCCATCATGGTGGAGTCGTTGCAGAGCCACGGCATCTGAAGATGAAGATGAAGATGAAGAACAGCTCAGCGCGAACAGGTTCCTCATCCTCACACTCTTGCTTTGAATGTTTTGTGAGGTTTTAAAAGAAACAGTTTGTTTTTGGAAGCGTTTGTTTTTCCTATATTAGATTATTGTAAATCCTAATGTTTAATTTCAGCTTTTTATCTCAACTTCCAAACCTTAATTGTTATTCCTCTGTCCCAAAGTTATAAATAAAGATTAAAAAAAGTGTCTTTTAACACTGTGAGGTGCATCAGACTTATATTTATTTGGTATATTTATGTACTTCCTGTAATCTGTTTTTAAAATCCTTGAATTTACTGACATGGTGTTCAGATGGAGACACAAACAGACATAGACATAGACACATAGAGACATATAGACAGATGACAGTTTATTTTACAAGTGCTCCTGTTGTCATTGTTAAGGCTGGACCATTTATTATTTATTTAATGAAACATACACATTGACACATCAACACATTTCAATGTTAAAGAACGGAGTCATTGAAGGGTTAGGGTCCAAACCTCCATTACAAATACAGTTAGCATTAGCATTAGCTTAGTCACAAGCACATTCTAACCCCCCCCACCACCTCGCCAGCTCTCAGAGGAGCCATGAGATTAGAACCAACAACCCAGTTAATGCTCTGCTATTGAAGCATTAGTAATGTTTGTTGTTAAAGGATGAATGTGAACAAAAACAACAGATGATGAAATGATGATACATGTAAGTCTTTATTCTAATAAATAATAACTAACAGTGTTTTATTTCCATCAGGGCCAGAGTTATTCCTCCTACTTTATGTAGTTAGTAAACTTTTGATGATGATGTCTTTCTTTAGCTCTTGCAGGAATTTTACACTTTGCATTTTCTGATTTTGGTACGCAACATATCCGACCTGTATGGAATCAGCTCAGCCTGTAGTTTCACGTAGGCTGTTGTTATTAAGCTCTGTGTTTCTTTAGTTAAGCAGAGGACTGAGCGTCTTTGAACATAACGGCCTGGTGTGTGTGTGCTGTGAATGTGGGTTGGCTACACTTTCAGCTGAGTAGTTTCTTAGGATTACAGAGAGATGTGAAATGTGTGATTTCATTCATTCTTTACAACATTTAGACCCGTGAGAGTCACGGAGGCTGGAGCTGCCCCCACCGGCGGGTCCGCTGGGATTGAAAAGGTTACAGAAAGATTCTATCTACATGTTTAATGGGCAAAACGCTGTCGGTATCTATCTATCTATACACATATATATATAAGAAATTATTTAAAACAAACAAAGGTCATTTAATATAGTGTGAATGATTCTGATTTGCCACAAATTGCAAAATATTTCAGCTGCAAAAAACTCAGTCAAAGCCAGAAAAATCCCCTTCCTGTTCTTTATCCTGGTTTTATGCTGTGGTGACACTGTTTTTACTTAGGTGTTACAAGGTTAGGTGTTAGTGTTTGAAATGGTTTGATTTGTTAGGTTAGTATTAATGGTCTAGGTTAGATGATAGCTCATTGAAATCAAATAAGATTAAAACATGTTTAATATACTGTGATTAAATTATACCACAGATCATTTCCTGTTGATTGAATTGAAAGAAAAGGGTTTATTTTAATGAATCCAGTTAGTGGATGTTAAACAAAGAAACCTTAAGATCACATTAAACGACTACAGTATCATCAACACACAAAGCTGTAGAAGTTCATATCAAACGTATCTTCGTCATACCAATACCTTTCATCTGTGACGCTAAAGAACAAACAACAGAATTTAAGTTGTCACATTTTCATCTAATATTCATTCATTCTCTGAGTTCATACAAATACAGTGATGTTTTACTGGGAAAAGGTCCAGTTAAAAAAGAGATTTACTGGGAGAAGTACCACCACCTGGTTACACACACATACACACACAAGCGTTCAAAGGCGTGGTACCTGGCTTAGAACATGGTGATGTGCGTCATGTAGGTGGCGCTGTGGAGTCCCACCAGGTGAAGGAACTCCTGATGTTGAGGCAGAACGACCCAGTTTACACAAAGGCTTTGGTTCTGCTGAGAACATAAAGGGTTAAACTATGAGTAATTAGTGCAGAGAGACTGACTAAAGGAGACACACGTGGATTTAAATGCAGTTCAATGATGTTCATGTACAGAATGAAGTTACATTTATAAATATATACACGAAATAGAAAATCTCACGTATGTGCAAACAAGTATCAAGGTATCACAGAAGTAGCAGCCGAATGTGAATGGGCGGGGCTACAGAGCGCCACTAGAGTTCAACAGTCATTCTGCTGGTGTGGGGAGGGAGTTCTCGGGGTTAGGGGTCCCTTATGATGAAGGTGGTCCTCTTTCTGCATCTGCAGTTGATGTCCATGGTGGTGGGTAGTCTTCACTCTACCACAGAGCAGCTTCCATGTCCCTCCCCCCCATTATCACCTCAGGGAGCTGTCTCCCAGTACTCACCAGTACCCACCAGTACCCGGCTTAATCCTCTTCACCTCAGCTGGGCTCCTTCCACTGGTGGTGGGGGAGGTGTGGGGGTCCTCAAAATGGGTGTAGAACCGGCGGAGAGTGTTGAGCACAGTGAGGTTCCTGGGAGGTTTGTAGTCTGCGATGCACTTATTATTTCAAGAGTTCCCGTTATACCCATAATACTGATGCACAAACTACAACAATGTGTTCTTACTGTTCATAACATTCTAACTTATATCACTCCATATAACGCTTTATTTCATTTGTATTTTCTATTATTTGGAGATTGACAAAAGGACGAGTCTCAAATACAGCAGAATGTAAATGTCTACGCCTGCATCTGTTAAAATAAGTGACTTTATAAAGTCACTTTGTTATATATCAATGTTTTCATCTGCCACAATAATGTAATTCCAATAAAAAATGCCTTAAGTTGAGGACGTTTCTCAGCATTTTTTAGTTGTGAATAAAAAAGAGATTAATTAGTTTAATTAATTACAGAGCATGATTAATTAATCACACTTTTTTAAAAAATCTCTTCACAGCACTATTATAACAAACACATGTGAGTTGATGTGAAACGTGAAGTGTTTAGAAGCTCACCTCCTGCTGCTCCTCCACACAGCATCATGGTGGGACTGACAGAAGATCTCCCCTTTCTGCTGGAAACTGGACTCCACTGCACATCCCGAGCTTTGCCGTCTGATCTTGGCAGAGACTTGCAGTCGCCTACAGAGGAGAGTGAAACAGTCTCAGTGATCTCTACTTCATCACTTTCTATGTTTACAAGTAAAGATCAATTGTCTGAAGTACAATGATCTGAATGAAATCCTTCCTCATGTACTGGAGAACCCAAGGATGCTGGACTATGTGGTGTCTGTTAAAAGACTGCAGACCAGCTGGAATTCTCACCAGAATCTTCAACAAGTCCTTTTCTCAGTCTATCCAAGAAGGACCTCCAGAGGGTCCAAAAACCCACCCTTCAGGACCTGCACAGTTGCCAGTCTCTCAAAAGACCCAAAGCTTTGTCAAGGATGCGTCCCATCCCAAGAATATGTTCCATCCTGAGAATATGTCCCATCCTGAGAACATGTTCCATCCTGAGAATATGTTCCATCCTGAGAAAAGAACATGTTCCACCCCGAGAAGAGAACATTTTCCATCCTAAGAACATGTGACATCTTGAGAACATGTGACATCTTGAGAACATGTTCCACCCTAAGAACATGTTCCATCCTGAGAGCATGTCCCATCATTAGAACATGTTTCATCCTGAGAACATGTTCCATCCCGAGAAGAGAACATGCTCCGTCCTAAGAACATGTTCCACCCTGAGAACATGTCCCATTCTGAGAAAAGAACATGTTCCACCCCGAGAAGAGAACATGTTCCATCCTAAGAACATGTGACATCTTGAGAACATGTTCCATCTCAGAGAAAAATACATGTTCCATCCTAAGAACATGTGACATCTTGAGAACATGTTCCATCTCAGAGAAAAGAACATGTTCCATCCTAAGAACATGTTCCATCCTGAGAACATGTTTCATCCTGAGAACATGTTCCGTCCTGAGAACATGTTTCATCCTGAGAACATGTTCCATCCCGAGAAGAGAACATGTTCCATCCTGAGAACATGTTCCATCCTGAGAATATGTCCCATCCTGGGCGTGGCCTGTTTTAAATACTGCCATCAGGTTGATGGTTGAGGAACATCAAAGCAGGACAAACATGGTCAAAAACAGCTTCTCTGCTACTACTTGGAACCTCCTCCACACTGGACAGAGAACATGGGTGTAATAGTTTTCCTTTGAGGAGGAATATGCAGATGTGTTGTTTTCTTTTTACATATTTACTGTTCTGAGAGCTTTTACTAAAAAATCTATTAAAAAAGAACTGTAGTTAATCCAGAACCCTCTGCCCGAGTTCTTAAAAACACAAAGAAAGTGGATCATATAACCCAAGTACACAAATCTTTACACAGGATTCCAATCAATCAGATATTTGACTACAAAATACTGCTACTGGCTTAAAAAGCACTAAATGCTACAGGACCAAGCTGTTCCAAAAACAACCACCCAGAGGTCTCAGATGGTCTGGGACAAACCTACTTCATGTTTTGAGAACAAAAACAAAACATGGAGAAGCAGCGTTTAGTTTTTATGTTCCTCATCTGTGGAACAAACTCCCAGAAAACTGCAGCTCTGCCCAAAGTCTCAGCACTTTTAAATGAAGTTTAAAGACATTTTTATTCAACACTGCTTTTAAATAAACAGTCACACTACTTAATGTGATATTATCCTGATTTATTGATTGATAATGTTTTACATGTTTTGATTTTTCCACATTTTTTAAATGTAATTTTATGGTGTGCTAGCGCTACTGTGGTGTTGGTTTTGTGTAAAGCACTTTGAATTGTCCTGTACATGAAAAGTGAATATAAATACACTTGACTAGAAAGCCTGAAAGCCCCACACCTGAGCGTGTCCGACCACATCTCTGTAGATTGGATCCCAGTTTACTAATCCCACATTTGGAGAACAAAACCCACCACCAGAACAGTACAGGTTTGGACTGCTTTGAACACACGGACCTGGAGGAGTCCACCTCATATGTTCTTGTCTAACTCTAACCCTGTCCTACCCACCAACCATTAAATAGGTTCCACAGTACGTTCTCCTCCTTTCTACGGCTTCTCCTTCCTGATCTCACAGAATCCTATCAATGGCAGGAAAGCCTTCAGCGAACTTCTGAGAATCTCTGTGAAATGAACACAATTGTTTCTTTTCTCAGCACCATTAAAAACTCTTTGGAACATTTTCCTACTTTAATTCCTTCCAGCATCACCTTCTGTAAAGTGTTTAGTATCGTGTTGTCAAACTGTAGTTGCAGTGTTTAAAGTTCTAATTTGTATATTTCTTTGTGTCATTAAACTATAATAATAGTCTGCTGCTTTTTTATTTAACCTGGCAAAGAGAACACAGTTCTTATTTACAACTGTGGCCTGATAATATATCATCCACCAGATCACAGGTTTCAAACCTTTATTGTTAGCATTAGCATTTCCATGATGTCCTTGGCTATAAAGTAACTTCACACAGATAAAGGACAGCAAACACTTATTATACTATCTACTTTCTCATTTGCCTTTAACTCATATGTAATATACTTGAGTCCATTGAGGTAATATGATTATGTATTGTCCTACACATGATTAGTCTAATGATGGCGCCCTCCTGTGGTCACAGTCTGTCCTGAGCCGCTCTGTGTTCTGTATGTGTGATGATTGTTGTGTGTCTTCCATGTGAACACTGAAGCATCGATTTCACAGCTTTCATCCTGAGTGTCTCACAGCAGAAATAACTTGATTTAAACTTGGTTAAAGGTCTTCCAAATGACGACTAGTGTGCAGCTGTACGAGGTCTTTCCCTGAAGACCAAGTTTAAACCTTCAGGAAGAAACTCTGCTCAATGCATATGACACTCAGCCAATCAGCTGAGGGCTTCTGTCCTATCAGAGCAGACCCGAGTCCACACTGTGATCACATTTCTCTCTGAGAGCTTCAGGAAGTGTTGAAGCTTTGATGAGGTTAGGAAGCACTCAGAGGATCAGGTTCTGACTGTGGCTCAGGTATTAGAGACGGAGTGGGGTAGAGTTATATTCCATTCAATGGATGAATTAATAGACACTGAACCCTCTGACCTATTGGTGGGAATGAACTGATATTGTAAATAGCTTTGGGAATATAAGAAATATGTTAGAAATCAAGTTCATTTTATTGAGAAACAGACTTTCCTTTTTTCAGTACATCCACCTGTTCACAGGTAGGTCCATGAACTGATCTATAGAAATGTTATCAACTTTTTCTCTGTCAGCATCGCTATCATTCATTTGTTGACTTTGAGTCTCGCTCTGATTGGCTCTGATTACTGAATGCATGACCAAAATCATGGATGTCAACCCTGGTCTTCAAAAGCCACCAATCCAGCAGGTAGTAGATTTATCTGCTTGATGATACTTCATCAGCTTCAGGAGTTCTGGATCAGTGACCCTCGAGGACTGGCTTTGACCCCATCAGTGTTTGTAATCAATAACAGAAAAAGCAGAACCACTTCCTCACCTCCTCCATCACTGCTCTTCCTTCGACCCGATCCTTTCTTCATCATCCGTCTACCAGAGGTGAAGAAGTGGTTGAGTTCCTCCAAAGGACTGGTTGGAGTTGGTGATCGGGTTGATATGTTCTGCATGGAACCATGAGTGGAGGTCCTGTGAGACGAGGATGAGGATGAAGAGTAAGGCATACTTCCTCCTGCTATGAGCACGTCATACGGTGGAGGTCTCTTCAGGCTCAGGGGCGTCAATGAGCGGCCCATGCTGACCGGAGACGGACATGCTGATTGGCTGCGACGGTAAGCATGCACGCTGTGGGAGGATGTGTTGTAAAAGTTGGATGGTAGAGGAGGAGCTGACGAACGCCCGGAGGACGTGATGGTGTGTGCCTGGTCTTTTTTTTGGTCTCCGTCTCGCTCTTTACGGTGATGGCTGGAGGAGTGTTGGTGTTCAGGGTCGCCCGACTTGTTGTAGGAAACATCTTCAAACATTGGCAGCTGAGTCACGTCTATCGGAGTGAGTGGGGACTCGTCAGAGTTTGGAGAACATTGAGCCGGAGCAGGAGGGAAGACCAGCAGTGGCGGGCGAGGAGTTAGTAGGTTGGGGAAAGGTGGAGGAATGTCACAGAGCGAGCTGCGTGATGTCCAGACGTCAGAGTCCATCACAGCAGCGTGTGCATCCTGGAGGAAGTCCTCCAACATTGGGAACTTCATCTCCTCATACACTGACTCACTTTGTTGGTCCTCCACATCATTCTGACCTTCAAGTTCTCGCAAGATATTTCCCACCATCTCAATGTAAACCGGTTCTTCGTTGCCCGCGTCTCTCAGGGACATAGTGTGAGACGAAGACTTGTCCCAACGTGAGGAAGACTTCCTATGTCCATTGTTACAAATGTAGGACTCATCAAATGAGGTGCTCAGCTGGGTATTAGGGTTCCTCTTGGGTTTGGGAGGAGGCAGCTTTTTGCAGTCTTCAGTTTGAAGAGAACTTTGAGATGATGGTAGACCTGAGAGAAGATAGGCAACACAGGAAACCATTCACACAGATCAATGAGGGCTACAGTAAGAAATCTAACATCTGATTTTCATACCACTGAAAACATCAAATCAGAACCAACCTTCACTTTCTCACCTTCAGCCTGTTCCAGTAACTCTTTGGTCCCCTGAAAGTCTTGTGTGGAGACTCTGCTGTCTCCGTCCACCGTCTCAGCGCTGCTACTCAGTTTGGTTTTGGGGTCTCTCTTAGGTTTAGGTGGGGGTTGTTTGCGGTTGTCTATAGAGTAATCCTCTTCCCCGCCCACAGAGTGCAGAGACTGCGATCGGACACTAAAGCCTGTGCACGAAGTGGGCAGTCGGTCCTGTGGAGCCGGCAGGGTCATGAAACCCATTCTGAACTGTTTCCCAGCATAAGTTCCACACGGTGCACTGGTTACATCTTCACCAGCCCTGGAACTGAACAAAAGCTGCTGTTTGGGTTGGGTCACACAGCATGTTGCACAGACTAAATACTAACTACAACTACCACAAATTGATCAAAAAGATCCTCTTAAGCCAGAGTTGTATTGTCCAGCAGCAGAGATCAATGTGTTCTTTACTCACACACAAACCACATTATTGTTTAATTAATTATTGACTGTAGGAGTAACACACAAGGAAAGTTGAATGTTCACTACCTCTTCTTGATGTCTTCGTCTTGGCGTCTCTTTTTCTGCTGTTTTTCCTGGATGTAGGTCTGGTTGTTCTGGTTTCGTAGGCGGTTGCTCTCTCTGGCAATGTCGGAAGCATTTTGAATTACCAAACCATCATATGTTCGAAGCCCACTGTCTTCCACATATTGGAGAAACCTCCTGAAGGATGAAGATTCCTCCTGTGATGTCATGACACCTCCTCAAACACCTTTCAGAAGAGAACACATAAAAGCTCAGCATCTGTGGCTTCATTACCCTCCTCCCTCCCCCTACACCTGGGGGGTAGCAGTGGAATTTGGTGTTCACCTAATTGAGGAGCTCACCAGGAGCACAACACTCCCTGAGGCTGAGGCTGGGGATGGGAGGGTGGGGCGCTCAAGTCAAAAAATTTTATATAGCACCTTTCATATACAAGACAACCCAAAGTGCTTTACACAAAACAAACATCATCCTGACCTCCTTCTCTGTCTGCTCATTTAGAGAGTGAGTGGGCGTGTCTTAACAGCTCGAGGAGCTCCGCCCATAACCTCGGCCTGTTTTTTCCCAGCCTAAAAGCAGGTGAACCAGAACCTCAGGGTTTAATTATTCTTTAAAGTTTGACCTTTGGATGAATATATAAATGATTATAGCAATGCTATGATGCAGGTTCATCCTTTGACATGAAGGTCGTGCAGAGGTCACATCCCACTTATATTTGACTATGGCTCATTTTTTATGTCTACATCATGCCAGGCTTGGATTCTAACCCTTTAATGTACTGTGTGTTGGCTGTGGATTCATTTGCCGAAGATGGACACGAACTCTAGCTTTGTAAACGGCTCACAGCCTGGTTACTGGCCGGTTCGCACCCCGGAACAGTCCAACAGTGATGTGGTCACTGATCGTGACTTTTTTGCTGGTCTCTCCGCGGCTGCTGCCACCCCTGGCTCCAAACATGGCTCTCCGGTACACGTCTTCACAGATCAACAGACTCATCAACTGCGCTCCTCCTTCGCTCGACATCACTACAACCGTGAAACAGCACTGCCTCCTCCGTTGTCGCCCCTACATCCACAGAAGCTCCCGTCGCACACTTTTCTGTAACTTTAGCACCGAAAACAGCATTCCTGCTCTCTGGTCTGCCTGCAGCTCTCACCCTCCCAACACCGGCAGAACAACAACATTCGCATACGTCATCCGCGCACCTGTTACATGACCCAACATAACGTCCTGCCCGTTCCAACTTCCGCCACACAGACTTCACAATAAAAGCCTCTCAAGACAGCACTATTCAACACAAGGTCACTCAATAATAAAAGCCTTCTCCTCAACAAATTCATAATGGACAATAAACTACATCTACTCTGTCTCACTGAAAGCTGGCACAAACCCATGGAATACATTGCATTAAATCAGACCACCCACCTGGATACTCCTACATTGACAACCCCAGACTGGGAAGGCGAGGCGGAGGCATTGCTGTCATCCATCGGAGCCACATTCCTATCCCGGCTGTATCCTCATTTAAGCACCTGGCAGATAGACTTCCTAGTTCCAACTCACTCACTGCTGTCATAATCTACCGCCCTCCCAAATCCTGTCAATCATTCCTCTCTTGATTTTACTGAGTTTATTACCCAACTGTGCTCCACCTCCCCATCCATTCTGCTCCTTGGTGATGTTAACATTCATATTGACTCCCCCACTGCCAAAATAACTACTGACTTCTTGGACATTTTATTTTATTATTATTATTTATTTATTTTTCTCCCTTTGTCTGCACATGCTATCAAAGGTCAGCACTACAAGAAGTGCAATCTTTTTAAGACAGCAATGCATGTTTTGTTTTTGCAATTAAATAAATTAATTTGACTTCCTGGACATTTTAAACTGCCTTAACCGCACTCAGCATGTCATGTTACCTCACCCACACACAACCATGGTCACATCCTGGACCTGGTCTGCTCCACACCCTCTCTCATCATCCATAACCTGTATAATAGACCTCATCTTGTGTGACCACCTGCTCCCCATTTCCCACAGATCCTAGTGCTTCCAATCTTGTACATTTTTACAACAACAACACCTTCTCCTCCTGCCTCAACCAGATTGTCCCTCTCAAAGCAGACACAGTCTCCTTCTCCACCTCTACCCCATGGTACACCCCAGAACTCTACAACCTCAAGAAGCAACAAAAGCAACTCGAACGACTCCATAGAAAAACTGGTGTTACTGTCCACCCCCAAGCTTATAACAATCTGTCACTACTTACAACACCGCCATCAAAACCGCCCGCTCCAATTACTATTCTCAAATCACCCACTCCATCTCCTCAAACCCCCGCTTTCTATTTTCCACATTTGCTCAACTGGCCAAACCCAAGAACAATATCACGTCCGCATTTATATAAAAAAAAATGCAATGCAATACAAACCATACATCATTCACTGGCATCCACTTCCTCAGCTTCTTTGCCATCAGACCTTGAACTCACTCCACTCACCTCCCATAGCTTTCCCTCTGTTTCCCCTCTGTCCCTGTCCGACACTAGCAAACTCCTCTCCACCATGACCTTCTCCAGCTGCCATCTTGACCTCATCCCATCACCCCTGTTTAAAATCTGCATTCCCACTCTCATCCCTCTCATCACCCACATCATTAACACTTTTCTTACCATTGGCTCTGTCCCTTCTTGGCTCAAATTCGCCACCATCACACCCCTCATGAAAAAACCTGGTCTCAACCCTGTGAACCTGGACAATTTTAGACCCATCTCCAATCTCCCATTGCTGTCAAAAATCCTGTAACGCTTGGTCATCACCCAACTCCAACAACATCTTCACTCCTCTCAGCTCTTTGAAACATTCCAGTCTGGAATTCGCTCCCACCACAACACAGTAACAGCCCTCCTCAAAGTCACTAAAATTCTCCTCCTGACACTGGTTCATTATCAATCCTCCTCCTGCTCCACCTGTCCACTACGTTCAACACCATCAATCACACCATCCTCCTCTGCCGCCTTCAATCACTAGGCATTTCTGGTTCAGCACTCCTCTGGTTCACCTCCTACCTCTCCAACTGTCACCACTTTGTCTCTGTCAACAACTGCAAATCCCACACTTCCCCCGTCAACCACGGTGTTCCCCAAGGTTCAGTGCTTGGCCTACTCCTCTTCACAATCTACATGCTCCCTCTCGATGAAATGATTCGCCACATGAGCTCAATTTCCACTGCGACGTCGATGATACTCAACTTTACCTCCACCAAATCCATCACCGCCGTCATCCTTTCACCGGACCCAAATCTCTTTTTCCCTCTGTTCAGAACATCACCCTCCTCATTGACGGCCACAATGTCACTCCCCCCCTCTGTACACAACCTTGGCTTCATAATGGACTCCACCCTCTCATTTCAGTCACACATTAAACACATTACAAAAACATTCTTTTTTCACCGACAGTGTATCGCCTGCTTCCATCCCTCCCTCTTCCAGACCTCCAGACTCAATTATTGTAATAGTCTTCTTTATGTACTCCCCACAATTCACTGACACAAACTACAATACATCCAGAACTTCACTGCCCATCTTCTCACACACACCCAGTCCAAAGAACTGGCACCCTGTGCAATATCACATTAACTACAAGCTCCTCCTCCTCACAAGTGCCTCCGTAACCTGGCCCCTGCCTACCTCACCAAGCTCCTCCAACAACACTGTCCCACCCGCCATCACCCACACTAAGCACCAAACCTTGGAGGACTGAGTCTTTGCTGCCACCGCCACCGCCCTCTGGAACTCACTCCATCAACCCATCAAGAATGCAGACTTATAACACTCCTTAAAACCCACCTTTTTAAACTTGCTTTTCCTTAACCTTTTTTTTTTAACTTTCATTGTTATTTCTTTATTTTTATGTTATTTTAATTATTTTTTGTGTTCTATATAGTGACTTTGAGTCCCCAAAAAAGCGCTATATAAAGTTGATGTATTACTATTATTATTATTACTATTTTGTGTTAACAAGTGTCTGTCATAGAGCTATGCGTTATAGTGTTAATGAAACATTAACTCAGTCTATCCTGACTGAGTTAATGTTGATGAAATATTGTGTCCATCTGAACATAAATGTTTGTATGTGCTCAGATTTCAGCACAAGTTGGATGTTCTTCCATCCACAGGTTGGATGTTCTTCCATGCACAGGTTGGATGTTCTTCCATGCACAGGTTGGATGTTCTTCCATGCACAGGTTGGATGTTCTTCCATCCACAGGTTGGATGTTCTTCCATGCACAGGTTGGATGTTCTTCCATCCACAGGTTGGATGTTCTTCCATGCACAGGTTGGATGTTCTTCCATCCACAGGTTGGATGTTCTTCTATTCTGATATAATCCTTCATTAGATCATGTTTGTCCTTCATGAGAAACATCTGCAGTAAAGATGTCATTTTTATATGCACTGTGTGTTAGGATATCTAAACTGAAATAGCTTCTTTCCCCCCTCCCCCCTTCCTCTCAGCATCCGTTCAAAATGGGACATGGAGTCAGCCGGTAGTTACCTAGCAACAGCAGCATCCCTCCAAGGAGCATGATGTAATGCCTCAGTATGGAGGAGGACACAGAGGAGAAAGGAGGACAGGATAGATGACTGGATGGATGACTGGATGGATGGATGGATGGAGGGAGGGAGAGATGGATGGATGGAGGGAGGGATGGATGACAGACAGAGACACCTGTCTAACATCTCCTAAAAGCAATCGTCCTTCGACTCATCTCCCATTGGCCCAGGACTGAACCTCTGATTTAAAACCTTCCTATGGTTGTTTGTGACATGGCGGCTGTGCCGACAACAGAGAAATGAATCTGTTTCTAAGAAACAATAATATTATTAATAATAATCAGTTCACATTAGAGACAGAGACACTTACCTTAGACTCAGACTCTGTCCATCCTCCTCCGTCAGTTACACACACACACCTCCGTCAGACGATCAATCTGCTGCTTCTTTAACGCCTCCTTAATTCCCTACACACACACACACACACACACACACATCTTCATTGGTGGTAGATCCATGAAATGGGAGCTGAAACCACGGCAACCAGACAGCATCCTCACACACATCTGGCTCCTCCCTGTGTGTGTGTGTGTGTGTGTGTGTGTGTGTGTGTGTGTGTGTGTGTGTGTGTGTGTGTGTGTGTGTGTGTGTGTGTGTGTGTGTGTGTGTGTGTGTGTGCAATGTGCTCGCTGTAGCATTAATCATTGTTAATCATTCTAATCATTATTTTTCATTCTAACCACTATTAATCATTCAAATCATTGTTAATAATCTAATTCTGATCATTATGAATCATTCTATTATTATTAATCATGATCAGCTGTAGGTCAGGCTTTAATGACAGAGGTTCCGTTTAAATCCAGGACAGACTAAAGCTCAGCTCCCATTGGCTGCTCTGAGCCATAGTAATGTTGTACAGGTGAAGCTTTTCAAAGTCTCATCGTTTAACAAAAGTCACACATTTCAGTCAGAAAAATAAAAGCATCTTTCTGAGATAGAGTTAGAATGAGAGAGTTAGAGTGATTCACTCTGACCTCCTGTAGGGGGCGCTCTGACTCCACACGTTCTTCTAATTCTATTCAATCCAATGGTGCTGCTGTGTTGTCTTCAGTTAGAGATGAACAAAGTAATGATTTGGGAATTAGAGCTCATGAAGATCTTTGCCTGAACCAAAAAGAACCAAAAAGAACCCAATGGGTCAGGATGGGTCGAGCGCTGTGTATTTCTGTGTTTTTCAATCTCTGTCTGATACAGTAGACCAAGTGTGTGTGTGTGTGTGTGTATTTTAATTATGGAATGGGAATAAACCTAATTTAATAATACTGTTGTCATTTACCCTCAGAGCTGATTAATTCAAAGAAGAAAGAAAAACCTTAGAATGTTGAATTTATTAGTGTGAGAAAGACTCACGAATGGATAATGACGATGTAAATAAATGAAAGAACGATATAAACGACAGGTTGTGTAGAGTGTGTATTACAGATGTGTAGAGTGTGTATTACAGATGTGTAGAGTGTGTATTACAGATGTGTAGAGTGTGTATTACAGATGTGTAGAGTGTGTATTACAGATGTGTAGAGTGTGTATTACAGATTTGTAGAGTGTGTATTACAGATGTGTAGAGTGTGTATTACAGATGTGTAGAGTGTGTATTACAGATGTGTAGAGTGTGTATTACAGATGTGTAGAGTGTGTATTACAGATGTGTAGAGTGTGTGTTACAGATGTGTAGCGTGTGTATTACAGATGTGTAGAGTGTGTATTACAGATGTGTAGAGTGTGTGTTACAGCAATGTAAGCACATGCTGCACACAGCATCACATGCAGCTGTTTGTCATGTTTGTAGTTGGATGTAGAATGAGTGAGTAATAAATACATTTAAGTTATTAAATAAACTCAGATCAGATGATCTACATGTGAACACAACACTGGTTAGAATTAGACTGGAACCAGTTCAGGATTAAAATATGTTTCCTTCCTTGAGATTCAGATTATTCTGTTAGTTTACAGCTCATCATCTACTGATGACAACTCATGATAATGCTAATGCTAATGTGCTATATACATTCATGCTAATGCTCCAAAGCACTGTGGGCTGTTTGATGGATGTGTGAACATTGATTGAGCAGAATGACCTCATTGTTACAGTCACTGGTTTAACTGACTTCACTGGCTTTACTATTTTTACTGGTTTTAATAGTTTTACAGATTTTACTGGTTTTACTGGTTTAACTGGTTTAACTGGTTTAACTGGTTTTACTGGTTTCAACGGTTTTTACTGGTTTGACTGGTTTTATTGGTTTAACTGGTTTTACTGGGGGTTTTTTTTACAAATTTTACAGGTTATACTAGTCTTACTGGTTTTTACTAGTTTTTCTAGTTGTACTGGTATTAATTGTTTTACTGTTTCTATTGGTTTTACTAGTCTCACTGGTTTTACAGTTTTATTTTTTATTAGGTTACTAGTCTTAAACCTTTCTTTTCCTTCAGTCTGATCCATATTTTCCTCCTTTAAATGTCAGTGGTTAATAAAACATCAACCAATCAGGATCATCGATGAAAGCACACTGAGATCTGATTGGATCTGATCACACTGGGTCACATGATTGTTTAATTACTGTAAACTCTTTGATCAAATATGAGATGGATGTAATACAAATTTTGACGTGTGTGTGTGTGTGTGTGTGTCATTCGTGACCTGCTTTTGTCCAATGGCTTTCTCACTGAGGTCACGTGATGCTCTGGTAGTGTTACATAATTCTCGTGAAGACGTTCACATTTATACACATGCACGCGCGCACACGTGGACCGCTGCAGGATGTAAGCGTGTGCGTGCGTGTGCGTGTGCGTGTGGTCTGCTGTAGACCTACTGTTTCTTTGATTAGCTCCGACCGAGCCACGATGACGTCACACGGACCGGTCCAGAAGGAGGACGTGAAGGAGGACAGGGAGGAACGATGGACGGATTTTATCTACAACAGCAGAACCGGAGAGTTCTGTGGAAGGACCGGCCGCAGCTGGGGTGACTACACAACTACACAACTACACAATAACACAACAACACAACTACACAATAACACAACTACACAATAACACAACTACACAATAACACAACTACACAATAACACAATAACACAACTACACAACTACACAATAACACAACTACACAATAACACAACTACACAATAACACAATAACACAATAACACAACTACACAACTACACAATAACACAACTACACAATAACACAATAACACAACTACACAACTACACAATAACACAACTACACAACAACACAACTACACAATAACACAACTACACAATAACACAATAACACAACTACACAATAACACAATAACACAACTACACAATAACACAACAACACAACTACACAATAACACAACTACACAATAACACAACTACACAACTACACAATAACACAACTACACAACAACACAACTACACAACAACACAACTACACAACTACACAATAACACAACTACACAACTACACAATAACACAACTACACAATAACACAACTACACAATAACACAACTACACAATAACACAACTACACAATAACACAACTACACAATAACACAACTACTCAATAACACAACTACTCAATAACACAACTACACAACTACACAACAACACAATAACACAACTACTCAATAACACAACAACACAATAACACAACTACACAATAACACAACTACACAATAACACAACTACCTAATAACACAACCGAAGAGAACCTCAGTCCTCAGAAATCAGTTTGATTAAAATTGTTTCACTCTGTGTGTGTGTGTGTGTGTGTGTGTGTGTGTGTGTGTGTGTGTGTGTGTGTGTGTGTGTGTGTGTGTGTGTGTGTGTGTGTGTTACATTGTGCTGTGTGTTGCCAGGGCTTCAGATGTTTGTTTTTTTTAATTATTATTTATTTAGTGTTTCTTTACTCAATGTGTTCAGTTCTTTTTCTTTTTAAACTATTGATTGTAGGAACAGCAGATTGGTTTAAAATAAACTCAAAAAGAATAAAATACACAACACAAGGAGAATAACACAATCACCAACATTTATTTTATCTTTAATCAGTAAAGTAAATCTAAACAAGGTTTTCGCTTCCATTCTTAATCAATTCAATTCAATCACACGATCAATAAGCCTTTTCACACTCGGAAATCTCGCTCTCGTTCAGTTCAAGCGTGTAAGTTGTGCTGATATCGTATCGGATCAATATCGGTATCGGCCAAGTTAGCCATGGATTTTCAGCAAAATAATAATAATAAATACTAACGAGAAGAATAATTATACTCAGCACCACTAGGTGGAGCTGTGTGATAGTTTGGAGTGAAGCAATGCATGCTGGGAAATGCTGAGGTTTGCTGGTTCTCCTCAGGGCTGATCCTGCTCTTCTACTCCGTGTTCTATGGTTTCCTCACGGGAATGTTCTCCCTTACCATGTTTGTGATGCTGCAGACGCTGGATCCAGATGTTCCTCGACATCAGAACCTGGTGAAGAGCCCGGGTCAGTCACTATAGGGTTAATTAATTAATTAGTTAATTAACTGTTCTAATTAACTGTTTATTGTTAATTAACTGTTTAGGTTCTGTGGACCATCAGAAGATGAGTCATGGCTTTGTTGGTTGTTGATGGACCAGGAGTAGGACTAGTACTTAGAGGACCAGGAGTAGCAATAGTGTACAGAGGACTAGGAGTAGGACTAGTGCTCAGAGGACCAGGAGTAGGACTAGTGCTCAGAAGACCAGGAGTTGTACTAGTGTACAGAGAACTAGGAGTAGGACTAGTGCTCAGAGGACTAGGAGTAAGACTAGTGCTCAGAGGACCAGGAGTAGGACTAGTGCTCAGAGGACCAGGAGTAAGACTAGTGCTCAGAGGACCAGGAGTAGGACTAGTGCTCAGAGGACCAGGAGTAAGACTTGTGTTCAGAGGAGAAGAACAAGCCACTGATTTGAAACTAAACTGAACCAAAAACAGGAATCCAGTGTTTGAGTCCTCCAATGTCCACAGAGTTAGCTGGTGACCTTTGACCTGTCTCTGCAGGGTTAGTCATCCGTCCCCACGTGGTGGAGATCTCCTACAACCGCAGCGAGCCCTCGGACTACCTGAAGTACGTGGAGCAGCTCCATGAGCTCCTGCAGAGTGAGTAGCTAGCAGACGCTGAGCCACATTACGACTAACTAACCCAAACCACAACAGTCCAAAACTAGAACCTAGAACTAACTAACCCTAACCACAAACCTCTGGAACTAAAACTAGAACCTAGAACTAACTAACTAACTAACCCTAACCACAACCGTCTAGAACTATAACTAGAACCTAGAACTAACTAACTAACCCTAACTAGAACCTAGAACTAACTAACCCTAATTAGAACCGTCTAGAACTAGAACCTTGAGTCCTTCTGCTGGTCCTCAGAGTACAACGACAGTGTCCAGGAGAAGAACGACCTGTGCCTAGTAGGAGAGTACACGGAGCAGGAGGAGGTCAAGGAGCAGAGGGAGAAGAAAGTGTGTCAGTTCAAACGCAGCGTTCTGAGCCAGTGCTCAGGTCTGATGGATCCGTTCTACGGGTATGGAGACGGAACACCCTGCGTCATTGTCAAGATGAACCGAGTAAGACTTTATTTATTGTTTATTATTTACATTTACATACATCTGGTCCCATGGAAACAATTTACACACATCAATTACCATGGAAACTACTTACACACGTCACACACACAGACACACACACACACACATCATTTACCCATGGAAACTATTTACACACACACACATCAGTTACCCTTGGAAACTATTTCCACAAACACACACATCAGTTACCATGGAAACTATTTACACACACATCAGTTACTATGGAAACTATTTACACACACATCAGTAACCGTGGAAACTATTTACACACACATCAGTAACCATGGAAACTATTTTCACACACACATCAGTTACTATGGAAACTATTTAGACACACATCAGTTACCATGGAAACTATTTACACACACATCAGTAACCATGGAAACTATTTTCACACATAGAAACTATTTACACACACATCAGTTACTAGGGAAACTAATTACACATCAGTTACTATGGAAACTATTTACACACACACACCATCAGTAACCATGAAAACTTTTTATCATCTGCAGATCATTGGCCTGAAGCCTAAAGGAGATCCTTTCATCAACTGTACAGCTAAGGTTAGCCACATCCCACAATGCACCTGTGCACAGGAAGTGACTTCATTGTGTATGTCTGTGTGTGTGTGTGTGTGTCAGACTTCTCTGAGGATGCAGTATTATCCTGCTGAGGGACGCATCGATCGCATGTTTTTTCCTTATTACGGGAAAAACACTCATGTGAGTAACAGAGTGTGTGTGTGTGTCGGTTTTTAGTGTTTGCATTGTGTCCCCACAGAGCAACTACATGCAGCCTCTAGTTGTGTGTCTAATGTTGTGTATCTAATGTTGTGCATCTAATGGTGTGTATCTAATGGTGTGTATCTAATGTTGTGTATAATAATAATAATAATAATAATAATAATAATAATAATACATTTGAATTAAAGTGCCTTTCAAAACATCCGAGGACACTGTACAGTGGAGTCATAAAAACAATAATAACAGGTGCAACAGAATAAAACAGAGCACAGCATTGAGATGGTGAGTGCGTGACTAGGTGGTGTAGGACTGTCTGAACAGGTGAGTTTGGATTTGAAGAGTGGCAGGGAATCTATGGTACGGAGGACGGGGGGAGACAGTTCCAGAGCTGGAGAGCAGCTGAATGTTCTGTGCCCCATGGTGATGAGTTTGGCCGGTGGGACAGAGAGCTGGAGAGTGGAGGAGGAGCGGAGTGTGCGGGCAGGAGTGGCGATGTTGAGGAGGTCAGACATGTACGGAGGGGTCAGGTTATGAAGTGCTTTGAAAGTAGTGAGGAGTGTTTAGAAATTGATTCTTTGTTTTATGGAAAGCCAGTGAAGTTGTTGTAGAACGGGGGTGATATGGATGGCGGTGGTATAGGGGGTCGGAGAGGGGCGGAGATGAGAGATGTTACATAAGTGGAAATATGCAGAGCGGGTGATGCTATTGATGTGAGACTGGGAGAAGAATGTAGTGTTGAGGATGACACTCAGACTCTTAACCTGAGGGGAAGGAAGGACACATGAGTTGTTGATGGAAATAGGAAAACGGTTGGATTTGGAGAGAGTGGAGGAGGTGCCTACAAGCTGGACTTCTGTTTTGGAGCTGTTAAGTTTGAGGAAGTTGGAAGAGAACCAAGAATGAATTTCTTGTAGACAGGGGGTAAGGAAGGATGGAGGAAGAGATGAAGATGGTTTGGTAGAGAGGTAGAGCTGGGTGTCATCCGTGTAGCAGTGGAAATGGATATTGTGTTTACAAAGGATGTGAACGAGTGGGAGAATGTAGATGATGAAGAGGAGGGGCCCCAGGGCTCTGTCCTCCTCACAGGGGCCACACCAGCAGGGACAGGGAAAGTGTCTGACTTGTGTGATTTCAGTTGAATGAAATCCCAGTTGAATGAATTTTGTGGAACCAGAAAGATAGGAAGTGAACCAAGTGAGGGGGGTGTGGCTTATGCCAATTGAAGAGAGTCTGTCAAGGAGAATGAAGTGAGAAATGGTATGGTGAGGTCGAGGAGAATAAGAATGGAAAGTACACAACCAATGTTGTGTATCAGATGTTGTGTGTGTGTTGTGTATAGGATGTTGTTTGTGTGTTGTGTATCTGATGTTGTGTATCTAATGTTGTGTGTCCGCAGAGCGACTACGTCCAGCCTCTGGTTGCAGTGAAACTCTTAATAAATAAATCTAATAATAACGATTATCAGACGATCGTTTGCACGGTGGAAGGATCTGATCTACGAAACCATGACGAACGCGACAAGTCGTTGGGACGAGTTACCTTCAGAGTCAGGGTCACTCAGTAATCTGACTACATTGTAATCTGATTACTCTGCTCTCTATGTTGACTTTAAAACACAATGTGATCACTGTTGACCTGTTGATCTGAAACATGTAATTTATCACCATTAATAATTTATTTATGTATTTATTTGTTTGTTTGTATGTTTTTATCACTTCTTCTTTGTGATTTGAGCCAGTGATGAAGAGGAGTTATTTCTGTTCATGATTTTCACTTTTTGGTTTTGTGTGTGTGTGTGTGTGTGTGTGTGTGTGTGTGTGTGTGAGTGAGACCAAAGAGCACAATGTGAGTCCTGTAAGTGACAGCAGTTTATACGCTCATTAATTTACAATCATCTCTAACCAGTCACTAACTAGTCTAACTCGGTTGTTGGTGCTCAGTGGGTGATACATGTTTGATGTTCTGACTGATCTTCAAAGTTCCCAGCATGCTTTGCTGTTGTGCCAATAGTGATTAGTACTAACTAGTGACTAGTACTAACTAGTTTAATTATCACCTGTCATGTGTGTCATAATCACAGTGTAGCACCATTTGCTGTTCCTGTGCCTGTATCACAGTGATCATTAATAAACTCAAACTTAAGCCCTCCGTGTGTGTGATCATTACACCTACCACCAACCAGCACAGAGACCACTTCAGCCTTTACACCCATCATTCTTACAGGGTTAATTATTAATTAGTAACTTTGTGATTGGTTGCTATTTATGTTAATGAGAGAAATGTTGACCTGTAACAGTTCTTGCTTTTATGCTAGCTGTGTGTGTGTGTGTGTGACATCAGTGGCTGTGTTCCAGAACAACACCACAGTAATGTGCACACTTCAACAAGTCCAAAGAAAAGCTGAGATTAAAGCTCCAGTTTGTGAATGTGAGACTAGAATGGAATCAACCACTTCCCCCCCCTGTTTCCACTCTACTGTTATCCACGTGCACGACAGGAGCTTTTTGCAGTGACTTTGTCATTAAATCTGGAAAGTTGTCTAAAAAGTGACTCTGGACCAAATGTAGAGACTGTTGTTATTGGAGAGTTTTCCAATATTTTAGACATCCATCCATCCATAGGTCGTGGGGGCAGCATCTATATCATAGAGGCCTATGATTCTCAAGCCCCGCCCACTTCTTCCAGGGGATCCCAAGGTGTTCAGCCGCTTGTACCTGTTGATCTGGTTCTTTGGTCGTGACCCAAAGCTCATGACCATAGGTGAGGGTAGGAACCAAGAACCACCAATAGATCCAGAGCTCAGGTCCTTCTGAACCACCATAGATCAGAGCATACTAATCCTTCATCACTGTGAACCAGACCCAGAGGAACTTCAATCTTCCATGTTGGTCAGGTCCTCATCTCCAACCTGGAGAAGACACTCCACCTTTTTTTGGTCCAGAACCATTGACTCAGATGTGGAGGTTCTGATTCTAGTCCTGACCGCTTCCCCTGGGGCCCTGATGACTTTGTTTTAATTGTGCAATAAACAGAATACAAACAAATACAACATCTTAAATATAAATAAATAAACACCAGTATACATTTTAGAGGCTTTTTGTCATTAGAGACACTAATAATGTAACTATATCATTATGAAAAGGCATGAAAGTAGGTTTCTGATTGCTCTATTTACATTTGAGAATGCAGAATTTTTCCATTAATATTTATTTCTAAATAAACAGAAAACAATGAAAAGTCTTGGACAAGGACAAACCTACTCAAATACAAACAAAAAACATACTAAAATGTCTGTGAGTGTTGGTTCAGATCTGCTACACAGATCTTTGCTTCATAGAATTAGATACTTTATAATTACTCTGTTTTTCTGACGCTGTATGAATACAATCATTTAATCACTAAATACAATCATTTAATCACTAAATACAATCATTTAATCACTAAATGATTGGATGAAAAAATGTGCAGTGAGCTGTTGCTAAACTGAGCAGCAGGAAGCGGTTTGTATGTCTGACCCGGTAGTTCATGTACGTCACTTCCTGTGTTAGAGCGTCTCTCCTCCGCCTTAAGAAAAATAAACAAGCCTCGAAAACTGTTATACTTTACAACATTAGATTGTTTTAACATTAAAGTGTGTGAGCGGAGAATAAAGTAGTCCGTCTGTAAGCGGAGCTGTTCAAATACTTTAAAATGAGTGATTCGGAGCCGTTGAAGGTTTTCCAGCTTCAAACTGAACGAATCATCGAGGGAGCGATTAGCACCGCCTTAGAGCTACCACAGGTAATTAGCATCATTCTACATTATGTTAGCACCGCCTTAGAGCGACGACAGGTAATTAGCATAATGCTACATCGTATTAGCACCGCCTAGAGCTACTACAGGTAATTAGTATCATTCTACATCACGTTAGCGCCGCCTAGAGCTACCACAGGTAATTAGCATAATGCTACATCATGTTAGCACCGCCTTAGAGCTACCACAGGTAATTAGCATCATGCTACATCATGTTAGCACCACCTTAGAGCGACCACAGGTAATTAGCATAATGCTACATCATGTTAGCACCGCCTAGAGCTACCACAGGTAATTAGCATCATGCTACATCATGTTAGCGCCGCCTAGAGCTACCACAGGTAATTAGCATCATGCTACTGCTACCACAGGTTAGCTTGCACTGGTTATACTGATCAAGATTGTTAACACTGTGTGTCTGTGTGTTTTGCAGGTCCATCTAAGCTCCGCCCTCTCTTTACTGCGTACTGAGGTGGTTCGTAAACTGCTGTGTGTGTTTAAGGAGCTTCATGTGAGACTTCAGAGGGAGAACCAGAGTCTGAGGGAAACTGTGAGTGAGCTGAGGAAGAACCAGGAGAGGAACCATCCTGAGGCCTCAGCAGCAGGTCAGATATTTAAAGATAAAACATTAAAGGTGCGTTCACAATGAACATGACTTCAGTGACTCTGGTGACATTTAGATTACTTTTAGATTATATTCTAAATCAATGTAAATGGACTAGACATATTGTGACGGGACTTGCGCGATTTCAGCGACTCCGTCTCATTTCCTGAGTCGCTAAAGTCACTCAAAGTAGAAAAAAATTGAGATTTTTAAGTGACTTCTAGTGATTCTGTCTCATCCAATCAGTGATGAGTTTCTATCTAATATACACTTCTACTTACTGGGGACAAATGAAAGTGGAATACTCCATAATTAACCATATTGTGAGTGAACTCATCCTTTAGTGACTCTGTAAGTTCATCATTTTAACCATACAAGTGGAGCTGTCTATGATAAATGCTGTAAACGTACAGCCCTCTCAGTGCTGCACACACATACTATTCATACTACTTCTACATATTTCACTGGTCGTCACTGGAGTGATGAAGTGTCCAAAAAGTTTGACTCATCTCAGGCGATTTAAGCGACAGAAGTCAAGTTTAGTGTAAACACGTCCTAACACACACTTAGTGTTTCCATGGTTACACACTTAGTGTTTCTGCAGCAGCAACACTCAGTGTTTCCATGGTTACAACACTCAGTGTTTCCATGGTTATGGTTTGTTTGTTTTTCTCAGAGCTTCCTGTGGTCAGTCAGTGGCCCCCCACTCTGTGTGAGGAGGGGGGTCAGAGGTCCCCTGACCCCCCTGAGTGTGCTGTGCTGGTGACATCATTTCCTGTGGCCGAGCAGCTGGAACAGGAAGCACCTGATGATGAAGAAGTGATGAAGGTTGAGGTGTGTAAATACCTGATCAATTTTTTTTTGTTGTTGGGGGGGGGGGGGTTAAAAAATAAATATATTTCAGGTTATTTTATTGGTTAATAATAAATAAATAAATTGATCAGGTTATCTCCTTCCTACTGTTCTGACTATTGATCACCTGATAGATACAGTTTTCTAACATTCACTTCTACAAAACAAGTCAGACAAGCATGTCTCATTCATGCTGGAATATTGATCTTCAATGGATCAGGACACACGTATTGATTAGCTCACCTCACTTTGATTGAAGCAAATGTAATTATCACTAATCAATACTCATTCTAACACTGAGCAATGAGTTCTCTGAACTGAGTTTAAGTTACTCTGTGATGAAATGAGTTTAAGTTATCCTCTGATTTTCTGATTAAGGCCCTGTTTACACGACAATGTTTTCAAGTGAAAACGCTAAAGTTTTGTAGTGATTTGGCGGTTCGTTTCCATGGCAACAGCATTTGTTGCTTGAAAGAGTAACTTTTTAAAATTGGGCTCTAGAGTGTTTTTTTTTTAAAATGCTTCCCCCTCCGTCTCCATTCATTGATCGGCTGCAGAGCCTCAGAAGTTAGCGTTAGCTTTAATCAGACCTACAAAGTTAGACCTGACTGGTAGCGTCAGAATGCAACCTGAACCAGATTAAAGCTGATCTTGCTTTAATCCTGAACCTGTTGTTGCTGCACTATTCACATCAGTGCACAGAGCACACACGCACACACACACACACACACACACACACACACACACACACACACACACAATACCTCATTTAAATTTGAAAAGCGCATCTTGAAATCAGTCTTTTGAACAAAATGTTATTTATTGTCTCGACAGTGTGTGTGAGTATTTATTAGTTGAGAATCTATACCAAGAATGAGTAACTCTCTAACTACTTTCATCGTCATCATCATCAATTCAACAAATAACTTTTAGCTTTTAAGTCAGGCTAGAACAAAGATGATAATAATGGAAAAAAACTTTAGCTTTTTACTTCACTAAATTTGGCCGTCAGAGAGTTATACATTTTAAAATTTCCCACGCCGATGGCGCTCGCTCGCACACCACACGATCCTCCTATGCTGTGAAAAATTCCTGGTGAGAACCCTGGAGCCCATTGATGGTGACGTTAAATACACACACGTTATATAGAGTAAAATTAACACACGTATATGTGAGTAAATCAACACAAGTTCAGTTAATTCCAAAGAGTGAAGCACATGAACACGCTAACTGTTCAGAGGAAGTATCTATGACTTTATTTTGGGTCATTGAGAAACCACACCTCCATCTATTGACCTGGAATTTTTATTACATGTTTACTACAGGTTCACTATACATTTACTACATTTTTACTATACATTTACTACATTTTTACTACACGTTTACTACAGGTTCACTATACATTTACTACACGTTTACTACAGGTTCACTATACATTTACTACACGTTTACTACAGGTTCACTACACATTTACTACATGTTTACTAGGAGTGTGACAATATCTCGATACGGCGATATATTGCGATATTTTTTACGCACGATCGATTATCGATATGATCCCGCTATGTGCAGGTACGTCTTCACAGAAATGTTGTCACTGTTTGTTGAAGGAACCAATATATTGTTTACTGGAATATTACACTATACTGGTGTCACTGGTAAGAAAGACCCTATTTTTTGTTTACAGAAAGCATTATTAGAGATACTTATTCGTTTACATTGGTATGTTGACACTTACTTACAGAAATGTTGCACTAAAATAGTGTCACTGTTCATAGGACACTTTTTCAATTTATCGTCTTTCAGATGTTAAATAAAAATAATTTTTTTTCACTTAATCTTTTTTTTCTTGTTATGTCATAGAATATCGTAGATTGATTTACTACAGGTTCGTTACTCATTTACTACAGGTTTACTACATAGTTTTTTATGCGTCCAGCAGTCTCATGTAAACAGAGATAATTTTGAAACTGTTGCCGTGTGGATGTGGAACTTTTTGGAAGAAACGGAAGCAAAACATTGCGTAAACAGAGCCTGTCATCCTGTGATGAAGTGGGTTTAAGTTATCCTCTGATTAAGTTACCCTGTGATGATGTGGCTGAGCTCTCCTCTGTTTACAGATGAAACAAACAGTGATGGAAACAACAGGAGGAGAATGTGAAGAACATGGTGAGAGAACGTTAGGAAGTAAAATACACGTTATAAAGTTTTTAAAAAAAAAGTGTTCTAATGTACCAGTGTCTGTATAAAAAATAAATATCACCCTGTAGGTGGAGCTGTTGAGCTGAATATTAGTCATACGTGTGTTAAAGTGTATAACAGAAGCTTTAGCTATGGTTAGCGTGTAATTCACTGTAAACAGGCTGTTTCTGATTACAGGTTATGTTTCTATTGATTAGTAATGATTGTTTCTATTGATTAGTAATGATGTTTACAGTGTGTTTGTTCTTCTACTCACTGAGATGTTTCAGAGGAAGAGGTGATAAAGGATGAGGAAGAGGAGGATGAGCGGGAGGCTGAGCGGAGGAAGAGGAGGGAACAGTACAAAGAGAAGAGGTTCTTCTGTGACTTGTGTCCTAAAGGTTTCCATCACAAACACCAGGTGATCAAACACTGGTCCAGTCACGTGAAGCCGTTCCCGTGCAGCGTGTGTGATAAAGGTTTCTACAGGTCAGAGTCTCTACAGCGCCACCTGCAGCTGCACCGCCTCAGGGAGCAGCAGGACTCTGACCCACACCACCTCCTCAGCTGTGACCAGTGTGACAGGAAGTTCAGGACTCTACGTCAGCTGAGGGCTCACCACAGAACAGCACACCTCCAGGACCCTCCCCTCACCTGTTCACACACACACTGCACCAGAACCTTCACCTCCAGCGCTGCACTGCGCCTCCACCAGAGGGAGCACTCCCAGCCCAGAGCCTTCATGTGTGACCTGTGTGGGAGGAGCTTCACCAGGAGGCGGAGCCTGAGGGAGCATCAGACGGTGCACAGCGGGGCCCGACCGTTCTCCTGCTCCACGTGTGAGAAGAGCTTCTCAACCAGAGGGAACCTGAGGGTCCACCGTAGAACTCACTCTGACCTTCGACCTTTCACCTGTTCCATCTGTAGCAGAGCCTTTAAGAGCAGAGTGGCTCTCACACAGCACCACATAGTGCATTCTAAGGAGAAACCATACAGCTGTTCTACCTGTGGGACACGCTTTGGACTCAAGTACAACCTCCTCAGACACATCAGCATGCACAATGGAGACAAACCATTCAGGTAATTATTATTTTTAATAATAATATGTTAATAACGTGATATTAACCCTCTGGAATCCGGGCTATAACTGGACGTTTTTGACTGCTTTTCATTTTACATTTATATCTTACCATGAAAACGGTTTATCTTGCCTTGTTTGGCATCATTCTTTTCAGCACAACTTCAGCTGTATGAATTTATAGTGAATTGATCATTTTGACATCGTTTATAAACACAATGGACTTAAATTCACACCAAAACACCAAATCCGAGTAGGAAAAAATGGGTCTTTTTACTGTGAAAACCACAAATATGTTTAATGAACTAATTCAATGAATGAGAAATTCAAATATTAAGTGTAATTATAAAAAAAATGTACAAGTTCACAAAAAATTATATGCAGAAATTTACATAAAACAGGAAATGCCCCAGGCGTTTTTCACAAATAATCTAAAACTGTTTACAAAATATCACAATCAGATGCTTCAGATTATTTGTGCCACTAAAACAAACAGTTCCACAATAAGACAGACACACATCATTACAACATATTATTATCACAGGCCTGACACTTCCTGGGTGTGTCCCATCACCTGTTGTTCACCTGGAGGCGGAGCCTCACTTCAGTCTGACCATCATCTGTGTCTCTGAACTAGTGGGTGATGATGCACGTTGTTTTAACTGTGTCAGGACCAAAACATTAGACACAGGTCCTTTGGACTATGGATGACAGTGTGTTTATCTGGACTCATGCTGTTCTCCTTCCTCACAGTCACAGCCTCCTCAGGGGGCGGAGCCTCTGAGAGCAGTCTGTCCTCTCCATGTAGAATAGAACATTTATCTTCCTCTATAAACTTTGTCCTCATCCTCACACTCTAGTGACACACGTCATGGTGTTCCTCATCGTCTATGTCTGAAACGCTGCAGCTCGTCACACACTAACTTCACCTCTTCCTCAGCGACCAAACGTAATGAGTTACCATTGAATTTTAATAGGTTGATGTTTTGCATTTTTCACACTTTCACTTTGAGAGAGAAGAAGAACGTTCCATCTTTACTTTACGTTTCTGCACCAAATGCGACAAAAACAACCAGGAAAAGTGCAGCGTATTTAATTTATCATAACCATTGTTCTACTTAGTCTATCAAGATAATTTAAAAACAGTTTTATAGTTTAGAGCTAAATAGACATCTGGCCGTTGTGCTGTCAGAAATACCACCGGTGCGTTTGTCGATTCCAAAGAGTTAAAAATGACATGTTAGAGACAACATCTCCCTGATGTTCTCCTCCTCCTCTTCATCACTTTCTCCTCTTCCTCCCCAGGTGTGCCCAGTGTGGTGAGGGCTTCTCAGGAACGTGGGCGTTAAAGAGCCACATGCAGGTCCACGGGGTGGAGAAACCGTTCATGTGTGATCTGTGTGGGAAGACGTTCTTCTACAACTGTCAGCTCCAGAAACACCAGCAGGTGGTCCACAGGGAGGGTGGAGAACCCAGACGTTCCGTTAGCAGAACCTTCACGTGTCAGACGTGCCTGAAGAGCTTCAGCAGCAACAGCTCTCTGCGTGCTCATCAGAAGGTTCACGAGGAGCAGCTGGAGCTGAGGTGTGATGTGTGTGGGAAGGAGTTCTCCATCAGACGTCTGCTGGTCCAACACCGTAGAACCCACAGCGCTGAGCGTCCTCACGTGTGTTCCGTGTGTTCTAGAGGGTTCCTCCTCCAGTCCCAGCTCAAACAGCACCAGCTGCTGCATAGTGGCATTAAACCTCACAGCTGCTCACACTGTGGGAAACACTTCAGAACCTCTCAGAACTTCCACCGACACCTGCTCATCCACAGCGGTAAGAAACCGTACCAGTGCTCCCATTGTGGGCGTGGCTTCAGGCAGTCCAACCAGCTGAAGGCTCACATGCAGGTACACACGGGGGTGAAGCTTTACGGGTGTCAACGCTGCTCAATGCGCTTCTCAGACCCACGGCAGCTCAAGAAACACCACAAACACCCCTGTGAACCAGAACCAGAAACACTGCTCTGAACCAGAACCAGACTAAGAGCAGGACTGGACCAGTAACCAGTAGAATCAGGACTGGACCAGTGACCAGTACAACCAGGACTGGACCTGTCAGAGTGATGAAGGCAACACAAGCTGTCTCACTTTTTACACTCTCCTCATTAATAAAAGACCCAGGGAAGAACTAATTGTTCTGTTTGATGTTCATCTGTGAGCAACGTTGTTCCACTTACTGATAATTAGGAACTTCTAGGAATGTACCTAAATATATGATGGGTGTGATGACCTTTGACCCTCTTTCCACGTGTAGCTGCTCAGACGCTGACAGGACATCAGCCGTTATGAACCATGGATCAGTGGTAGAGTGGGTTGTCTAATAACCAAAGGGTTATAGGTTCAAATCCCACTCTATCCAAGTCCCACGTTGCCTCGTATAAATCATGGTGGTGGTCAGAGCATAGGCAGCCATGCTTCTGTCAATCTGCCCCATGGCAGTTGTGGGTACATTGTAGCTCACCATGAATAATGGTTTCTCCTTGAAAAAAGCACTTTATAAATCCAAGCTTTTATTGTATTAGGGAATTGAAAATTGCCAAATACATTGTTCTCGTTGGAGCTCTTATTTTTTTTTTCTTCTGCAACTCCTTCATCCTAGGCTATTAATGCAACGCTAATGACACTTATATCATCTCATAGGTACAATGTCAAGGATGCTTAGTTGACCTTTTTTGGAGCGTCAAGTGTCAAAAACACAAATTTTCCATATCTCAACGAATATTTATTGTACAAGTTTGATGCTTACATTTATGAAAATCTCATCTCAGGTGGAGTATTTTATTTAACTGGACCAAAGCTGTACGACCTACCAGTAAAAAGATCAGGAGGAGTCAAAGTTCATGATGTCACCAAAAAAATTATGTTTTTCCCTATAACTTGACCACAAATTGAGATCCAGTGCTCAGACTGGTACCATTGAACAACATTTCCTTTCTATATGTGACCTTGACCTTCACCCAAGGTCATTTTAAGGTCAGTCTTCTGTTTTTCCTAAATTATTACTTTCAATTGAATTAGTAAAAAGAACAAACTTGTCAACAAATCCAGATACAGGTTGTCATTTTTGTCAATTTTTTCAGTTGCCAAATATGTATTCACCTTGCGAGTACAGATCTTGCCTAGTTATTATTATTATTATGATAATGAACCAGTGAGTGATGAAACTTCATCTGTAAACGTTGCGTGTGTGCGCTAAGAGGTCGTATCCAACACGTGAGTAAAAAATGCTAAAGCTTGTTCAAAGCAGAGGTTGAGACGGATCAACAGTTACAGCTCTCATATAAATTACACTGGACTGAAAGAGGAGCTGATGAATGGAAAGATTTACACACATTGTTACAGAAATAATAAAAACAGATTGGTGCATGTGTTTTCATTCTTTATTTGTGAAGATAAACATGCACTGACTCATACTTTGGTTCAACGTCAATAAACATTTGTTTCTCTTCATTCGGATTTAAAAAAAAAAAAATTATGTTGTATTGTGAGTTGACTAATTACGGCCCTATAGTAAGTTTTTATGGATTACTTGTAACAAAAGTAATATATTACAGTGAAAAGTAACGTTTGTTACTTTAAAAGATATATATAACTTCATAACAGTAACTGTAAGACGTACGAGGTGGACTGACGTGTCTGTTAGCATCGAGCTAACGATTGCTTGAGAGATGTTTCTATCATTTGGATCCTACACAATAGTGTTTGAAATTTAAAATGATAAAAGGGCTTTTTGTTTTGTTTTTTCATCTGAAGATTCCAAGCAGTTAGAGCTGCAGTAGGACCAACTCTACCATAAATATAGATACATATACAAGTACATGAATCACTCAATACTAAATATTTATCAGAGTAACATCAGGTGGACAGTGATGCTGGTCTATTTTTCCTCTGAGGCTGGGGAGCAGGGTCTGGATCAGGATCTGGAGGAGCTTCTTCACTGTTTAAAGATCCACAACCACACACTGGTAACAGAGGAGGTAAAACCATGAACCTCAGAGGATCCACAGCTTCACACCAGGCTTCAAACACCAGAGACTGACAGGAGCGTTCCCAGGTGTGTGTGTGAAGGGGGGGTGTTGGTGGGGTGCGCTGGGTACTCGGCTCCTTGTGGCTTTGTCGTGTGTGGGGGTGGTTGCTGCCTCCCGGCCTGGTGTGGCCTGAGGCTCCTTGGCTCCCTTTGTTTCTGCCGACCTGGCTGCATCCTCTGGCGCTTGGGTTCACAGAAGTGGTTCCTGCACAAACATTGGTCGTGGATGCACTGGCCTTGGGCTGTGGGATAAACTCATACTGGTCTTAACCTGAGACACATTAATCCACATACCACTTTTAGGTATAACCACTCACTCCTTCCACCATTATACTTAAGCTGGGTCCTGTGTCACCACATTTACACACTTGTCACCAGACTGGCTGGACTGATTACACAACACAATAAGCACAACTATAACATCACATCTCACTCTCACCTTAAAACAGTCAACTCTTCCTCACCCCTGCCATTGTCCTACCCTGACTCCCTCTTCCCTGTTCCCTTCCCCCTCACCTAGGTGTAACACTGCCGTCTTTTTATATCCTCCCTTTAATAAAGTGTTTCTTACCCTTCCTTAATTGCAATAACAACATGCATTGCTGTCTTAAAAAAGTTGAACTAGATGTAGTGTTGACCTTCAACAAGACAAGGTGTCTTCACATCAGTTGTCCTGAGGCTCCCGTTGGATCTTCTTCTCACCTCCACCAAGTTCACCTCCACACCTTCTTCTCCAGTCACTGCTCTTCCACTTGTTGAATCTTCTGCTTCTCCTGTAATTATAATATTACACAAGCTGGAGTGATTGTTGTTGACACAAGGCTTTTCACAATATGTTTGTTTACACAATCACTGAATGTTTCTTTTGGATTCCTTTTCAAAACTATTTTAATGTGGTTATTCTTAAATTATCATATATCTTTATGTAATATATATGATGTATTATTGCTGCATTTCTTGATGTATATTTGTAAAGGGAAATATTTTACCTGTTTTGTTATTGCAAATAAATGTCACATATACAGAATATTACTAATATAATACAATATTTTAAATTATTGTTTAAACTAAATCAAAATTATGTTATATTTGTAATATTTCTATTATAAAAATAAACATACATCTCATGTTTAGTAGCGCATATATTGATTTGACATAAATACCTCGTGTGTATTTATTGCACTTATCTAAAGTCAAATAGGGAAATAAGTAGGTGATCCCAAACTTTTGACCGGAAGTGTTATATAATTATCCATAAGTGCAGCGATATAATTACACCTCTGACTTTATAACAATCCCAAACCGTTTGAAAATCGATAGCAAGTTTTATTGAGGTATTAAGTGATTTACTTACTTATGGCATTTATCTGTAGATATTAATTTATTTTTAATTATGGCAGAATTGGTCCGCATAGAAATAATAATAATATTGATTGAAATAATAATTATTAACTGATAAACCAGATCAAGTAAATACAAACACGCTCATTGCAACCATGATTGGAACGTGATGACGTCATTACGGTACGCTGCTGGGCAGAGCATGCGCAGTGAGATAGAGGGACCTTTTGGCGCTACACGTTTAAAGCAGCGGGTCAGAGTTCACCGTCAGAACCTAGCTAAAGCTAAGCTAAAGCCGAAGCTAACTGGCCATGAAGTTAAAGATTGTGACTAAAAAGAATTTTTGTTAGCAAACAGAGGCTAACTACATCTGTGACGTCACCAGCGCACAGTTAGGTGTGTTTTTGTGTGTCCGTGTTGTTGCGTAGTTGTATGTCTCGGTGTTTATTGTTGTGTATCTGTCTAATTGTGTTGTTGTGTATATCAGAATGTCTCTGACTCGTGAGGACTGTGTGTGTCCGGTTTGTCTGGAGATCTTTGTGGAGCCCGTCACACTTCCGTGTACACACACCTACTGCAAGGTAACACACACACACACCTACTGCAAGGTAACAGACACACACACACCTACTGCAAGGTAACACACACACACACCTACTGCAAGGTAACAGACACACACACACCTACTGCAAGGTAACACACACACACACACCTACTGCAAGGTAACACACACACACACCTACTGCAAGGTAACACACACACACACACCTACTGCAAGGTAACACACACACACACCTACTGCAAGGTAACACACACACACACACACCTACTGCAAGGTAACACACACACACACCTACTGCAAGGTAACACACACACACACACACCTACTGCAAGGTAACACACACACACACACCTACTGCAAGGTAACACACACACACACCTACTGCAAGGTAACACACACACACACACCTACTGCAAGGTAACACACACACACACCTACTGCAAGGTAACACACACACACCTACTGCAAGGTAACACACACACACACACCTACTGCAAGGTAACACACACACCTACTGCAAGGTAACACACACACACACCTACTGCAAGGTAACACACACACACACCTACTGCAAGGTAACACACACACACACACACCTACTGCAAGGTAACACACACACACACACACACCTACTGCAAGGTAACACACACACACACACACCTACTGCAAGGTAACACACACACACCTACTGCAAGGTAACACACACACACCTACTGCTCACCCAGAAATTGATAAGAAACTCCCTCAACTTGAGGTTTATTTCATGTACAGTACATTAATTACATTATTGTGTCAAATCAAAAGATGGATATATAACAGTGTCTTTATAAAGTCATTTATTGTTTTTAACATTCCATTCCTCTGTATGTGAGACTATGAAGGGCTGCTGACACCTTTAGTTTAATGTACTTTAGTCAATCTACAAATAATAGAAAATACTAATGAAATAAAACATCAGGTCCATATGTATTGATATACGTTAGCTCATCATAACAGTAAGAACACTTTACAGATCAATACACAGAACTTTTTGCTTTTCCTTTTCTTCAGTTAATACGTATCCTGACTTTGTTCATTTGTCATTAATGGATTTATTCACTTTGGTTCTGAACCCTGTCTGAGTGTCAGTGTGGATTAGAGACACTGTCTGCTCCACTAGGACCATTGTCCCTGCTAGCTGCTACATGTTAGCATTGAGATGCTAGCTGCTACATGTTTAGCATTGAGGTGCCAGCTGAGAGCTAATACTTTGGGGGTGGTTTTGATAAAGAATTAACAATATAACAAGGTTAAAAGCTCAAAAAAGTTGATTGCATGATATCGGACATTTAGATTAAAATTAATGAGCAAAAAAAAGCGATTAAAGGTGACAGCATTAGATTATTGATATCAGTTTAATAATTATTATTGATTATTTCAGTGGTTGGTGTGTCCTAGCTGCTGATTGGCCCTTGTGTCCTGTGTGTGTGTAGGAGTGCTTCCTGCAGGCGGTGGACAAGGCGTCCCTGTGCTGTCCTCTGTGCAGGATCAGAATCTCCTCCTGGACTCGACTTCACAGCAGAACCCAGACCTTAGTCAACCACAAGCTGTGGACTGAGATCCAGAATGTGTTCCCTCAGCAGTGTGAGCGACGTCTGAGTGGACAAGACGGGGACGGGAACCAGGTCCTCCCAGGTAAACATGATCAATAGATCAACTACTGTTATTAAACATGATCAATAGATCAACTACTGTTATTAAACGGGATCAATATAGACTAACTACTGTTATTAAACATGATCAATAGATCAACTACTGTTATTAAACACGATCAATAGATTAACTACTGTTATTAAACATGATCAATAGATCAACTACTGTTATTAAACGGGATCAATATAGATTAACTACTGTTATTAAACATGATCAATATAGATCAACTACTGTTATTAAACACGATCAATATAGATTAACTACTGTTATTAAACACGATCAATAGATTAACTACTGTTATTAAACATGATCAATAGATTAACTACTGTTATTAAACATGATCAATAGATTAACTACTGTTATTAAACACGATCAATATAGATTAACTACTGTTATTAAACACGATCAATAGATTAACTACTGTTATTAAACATGATCAATAGATCAACTACTGTTATTAAACATGATCAATAGATCAACTACTGTTATTAAACACGATCAATAGATCAACTACTGTTATTAAACATGATCAATAGATCAACTACTGTTATTAAACATGACACAATATAGATCAATTGACGATCTAACACACATTGATCTTCTGTAGCTGATGCTGTTCATGTTGATCTGTTGGGTTTTTATTAATTTATATTTTCATTCCGCTTCAAGGTGTTTTATAAATAAATGCAGCATCAGATCAAAACATCTAAATAATAGAAATATAATAACTCATTATGATATATAACGTTTGTGTGTGTGTGTAGTTGTGTGTCCTAGGGTCAGTCAGCCTGGAGAAGTCAGACGTGAATATGAGGATCAGATTCTCAAAGTGAGTCTAATGTTTTTGTTTTATATAAACTGTTTATCACTTTCAATCTAAACTTTTTACATTTTTAATGTTAAAGCTCAGTGTTTAAAAAATGATATGAGTTTATACTTCACTGAGCCACTAATGTACTATCCACTACACACTCAATGAGTATATACTGTCTAGTATATACTATAGCATGATTAGGATGATGAGCGTTCCCACTGAAGTATACTTCCAAGTTTCCCCACGATGCATTTGGAACCTACAGCGTTAAAAACCTGAATCACACTGAGCCTAAATATCTCTGTTGATTCTCCACCTTTACTTTGAAAGTTCTGAAAAAAAAATTAGTGAGAAAGTGACCAAGTAGAGTATCAACAAGTGCTCATTTGATCCATTAAGCTCACATAGACACATTTCACACATTTTCAGAGACCCTCCATTGGTCTACTGACTAAACTTCCTGTTAACTTCAAAATAAGAGCTCTATTTACAAAAGAGTTTTTAAAAAAAAAAGCTAATGGAAGACAAAAAGAGATGCTTTTATTTTAGGGGATGTTTGATTGTTTGCTTGAACCTGGTCCCAGGACCATTTTACATTCAGCTCCCAATGCATCATGGGACTGTTGAGTATGACTAGTGTGCCCACTGTGCACACTTAAAAATGTCCCCATGTAGTATACATCCTGGTATTTCTCACATACTCAGTCTGTTCATACTATCTAATGCTAACACTACATACTTTATATTTAGACGTCACACTTAGTATACTGTAAGTAGTATGTTAGGACTAGTAGTACGTTAGTATGAGTAGTATGTTAGCATGAGTAGAACGATAGGATGAGTAGTATGTCAGAATGACATCATCAGCACAGCCTAAAGCTTGTTGTTGTTTTTATTTAAGATGAGTACCACCTGTTGGACGGCTTCTATTCTTTCTTTGTTCTGTTTGTTTATCTATTTGTTTGTTTACAGCTGCGTGGGCTGGAGGAGGAGTCTGAACGAGCCAGTGAGGATTTAATCAGGAAGTTGCAGCAGGAAGAGAAGGAACTTCAGGAGGCGGAGCTTCAGAGAAAACAGGAAGACGAGCGACTGGCAAGACTACTGAGTAACCAGCTGGTTAGTATCACTAACTAACCTACCTGTCATTAGTAACCAGCTGATTAGTATCACTAACTAACCTACCTGTTATTAGTAACCAGCTGATTAGTATCACTAACTAACCTACCTGTCATTAGTAACCAGCTGGTTAGTATCACCAACTAACCTACCTGTCATTAGTAACCAGCTGGTTAGTATCACTAACTAACCTACCTGTTATTAGTAACCAGCTGGTTAGTATCACCAACTAACCTACCTGTCATTAGTAACCAGCTGGTTAGTATCACCAACTAACCTACCTGTCATTAGTAACCAGCTGATTAGTATCACTAACTAACCTACCTGTTATTAGTAACCAGCTGGTTAGTATCACCAACTAACCTACCTGTCATTAGTAACCAGCTGGTTAGTATCACCAACTAACCTACCTGTCATTAGTAACCAGCTGGTTAGTATCACTAACTAACCTACCTGTCATTAGTAACCAGCTGGTTAGTATCACTAACTAACCTACCTGTCATTAGTAACCAGCTGATTAGTATCACTAACTAACTTACCTGTTATTAGTAACCAGCTGGTTAGTATCACCAACTAACCTACCTGTCATTAGTAACCAGCTGGTTAGTATCACTAACTAACCTACTGTCATTAGTAACCAGCTGATTAGTATCACTAACTAACCTACTGTCATTAGTAACCAGCTGGTTAGTGTGACTAAAACGAGTTAATAGTTCATTCTAGTTAACCAGCTAATGCTGATTGGTTGGTTGTGCCACTGCAGAACTCACCCCCACCCTCTGTAGACGACCGTCGTCATGGAAACACTCCGTCCAGGAAGAGGACGGACTTTGGACCGATGGACAGGTGAGACAACCAATCAGAGCAACACACACCTTAAGTCCCGCCCCCTCTACCTGGTGACGCTGCTTTTAAATAGTTTATAGTTTTTAAATTGTTTAGTTTTTATATAGTTTATAGTTTTTTTATATAGTTTATAGTTTTTTTTTAATATAGTTTATAGTTTGTTTATATAGTTTTTATGTAGTTTTTAGTTTTTTTTTAAAATATATTTATACTTTCTTTATGTAGTTTATAGTTTTTTGAATAGTTAATGTAGATGCTGCAAACCACTTAGAGCTTCCTCCTGTTCCTCGTGTTCTCACCTCATTGGTTTGTTCCTCGTGTTCTCACCTCATTGGTTTGTTCCTCGTGTTCTCACCTCATTGGTTTGTTTCTCGTGTTCTCACCTCATTGGTTTGTTCCTCAGGTTCCTCAGTCCTTGTCCCGCCCACAGCAGCTTCTCATCCAATCGTAGTCCTGGCTCTCCCAGTGATAAGGACGGGGCTAAAAGGAGGAGGAAGCAGGAGGAGCTATCCAATCAGAGCTCTGAGTGTGTACTGTGGGAGGAGCTTGAGCAGGAAGTGGATAGACGGCGTCAGCAGGAAGCGGAGGACCGTGCGGTGGCGGAGCGCCTGCAGCAGCAGCTCAACCAGGAATACAGAGACACTGACCGCAGTAAGGGCTCAGCCGACCAATATCAGCTGAGGGGCCGGCTTAAGAGCTCAGTGAGCCAATCACGGCAAAGACTGTAGGAGCAGGAAGTGTTCACTTATTTAACTTCTACGTTAACGTTCACAGAAGAAGAAAACGCACGTTTGTATTGAGTGAATTTGCAGCAGCAGTTTCTGACAATAAAGGTTTGTTTACACTAACAAAACATGGTTTATGTGCTGGGCGTGGTGGGTGGGGCCACGTGTGGAGAACCATCAGGGTGGGTGGGGCCAAGCCCCTGGATCTGATCCATCAGTGCGTTTTTGTCTCCATAACAACGCCTGCAGCATCCGTCTGTGACAGCTATGAGTTAGCTCCACCTCACAGAGACCTGGTTCCAGGTGGTCTACTGATGGAGAACCAGGAGCTCCAGTGATGGTCACATGGTTCTTCTTCATCCTCTGATGATTCTTCTCGTTGATCATCATGAAGTCTTTTGTTTTCAGTCTGTGGTTCAGCTCTGACACACACACACACACACACATCTTCCTCTTCCTCCTGGGATCACCGCTGTGTGTGTGTATAATGTGTGTCTGTGTGTATCATCTGGAGTTGTTCTGCGTTCCTACAGCTGCTCCATCTGAACGGTAAGATAAACTAAGGTAAGCTTTGAACTTGTTACTCTGAGCAATGGCCTGTGCTTTTATTTTGAAGGGATTGTTTGTGAGTTCCTCGGGTGTTCTTTGTCCTGGAGATGTTTAGGTTTAACATTCAGCTGTTCTATCTGATGCTGCTTTTTACAGAAGGACATGGTACACACACACACACACACAGAAGGACATGGTACACACACACACACAGAAGGACATGGTACACACACACACAGAAGGACATGGTACACACACACACACACACACAGAAGGACATGGTACACACACACACAGAAGGACATGGTACACACACACACACACAGAAGGACATGGTACACACACACATACACACACTAACCTTTAGCTCATTTATGTCTTTCTTTTTTTAACTGATGGTTCTTTCTGATTTTTATTTCTTTGTTTTAACCACTCTATTCTTCTATAAAGTGTCTTTATTATTATTGTTATTAGGGATGTCCCGATACAACTTTTTCACTTCCGATACAATATCAGCACGAATCATACACACTTTTATGACTTATTTTGTAGTGTGGAATGTTCGAAAAGGTTTGATCATGTGATGTCACTCAAACAGAGAACAATAGTCAGCAACAGTAGGGATGAGAAAAACTGACCCATTTATTATTAACCAATTGGTTACGTTAATTTTAACCTTCATAATATCAACAATTCAATAAATATAATATATATATCGGAGATTTTAAATGCAGTCTGATAAACTTAGTTATTTGTTTTCTGCCTGATATCGGATTGATATTCGATATCAATATTGGGACACCCCTAATTGTTATTGTTTATTATTATTGCAGTAATAATAACACACTGTGAACCCGAGTCATTGACTCACTGTGTGTGTCACGTTGTGTATTTCTTACACTTCCTGTTGTGACTATAAATGTTGCTGATGCTGTGAACCAATAGTCACGCATTACTTCTTCCTCTGGTGTTAAATCATGTGTGTGTGTGTATGTTACAGATGTGTGTGTGGAGGTGTCTTCGGTGTGTAGGTGTGTCTTTGATTCCCATGGCGATCATCTCCATGACGGCGAACATCCTGCTGCTTTTTCCTGAGTTAAAAATCCACTTCCTATTGGAAGGTCACGTGACCAGAGAGGCTCTGTGGGCCCCCGGACTGTGGGGGGGCGCCCTGGTTAGTGTGTGTGTTAAAGCAGCTCAGCCTCTCTGTCTGTGAGCATTAATGAAAAGATTAATAACTAATTAATGGCGTTATTAACTAATTGATAATGGTGTGTTCAGGTGTTACTGGGAGCTCGTTCTTTTATCCTGAGCAGATCAAAGAGAAGCTGCTGTGCAGATCGCTGTCAGGTCAGTTCTAATGGTTCTAATGGTTCTGATGTTCTAATAGTTTGAAGGCTGGTGGTCTGTTGCAGATGTTGACCCAGCTGCTGCTGTCCTGTGTGGTTCTGCTGGGTTCTACCTCCTGCTGTGTTCTGAGTGGTACTGCAGTCAGTAGAGGTCCACTGTGTCTCTACACCACCTCAGTGGGACGTGTGTGGGACGTTCCTCTGCAGCCCAGACCCAACCAGTACGTATCTCACACGTTCTAATGCTTCTGATGGTTCTGTGCTGCTCTCACAGAGTTCCTCCCTGTCCACAGACCCTCTGGGTACCTGTTCAATCGGACTCTGTGGACCTCAGTGTGTGAAGAACCTGAGAACATAGTCCAGTTTAATCTGGTTCTGTTCAGTGTGATGGGACTGAGCAGCGCTCTGCAGAGTCTGGTGTGTGTGTTCAACGTTCTCAACACACTGTGGGGAATGCTGCTGTGTGAGGACACACACACACACACACACACACACACAGAGAGAGAGGGCATGTCCTCTGAATCTGGCCAGTATATCCTGATATCTCTCCATCACAGTTCATCTGATTACTAACAGATTAGCTAAACCTGAGGGTTATTCCAGAAAGCAGGTCCTATTCAAACTCTGAGTTTGTTGGGGCTCTAATGAGGGAACCTCTGAGTATCCCATTCCTGAAAGTGAGGTTAGTTCTACTCTGAGTCTGTTACCATGGTAACATTCTCCATGAACTGAACCTGCTCACTGGCAGGTATTGTCTAGGAAACCCTGGCTCCGCCCACCTGAACACCGCTTTTCTAGGAACACTTTATTGAACCTTGACACACATTAGTAACATCACACACCACAGACAGGCTCACATTGTGACTAATGTTAGTTTTCTTTATTTAATGAGTGATGCAGAGCATTTAGTGACATCAGAATTCCTTTATTAATCCCAGGTGGAAATTGCTTTCGTTACAGCCACTTAAGAAAAAATCACAAATAACAGAATAAAACGTTTAACAAAGACGAAAGAAAGAATAAACATTAAGTAAGTGTATAATTAAATAAAAGACTGTTAAAAATAAGGATCAGATACACACATTATAGTAGTAAAAAAACAAGATTATTATTATTATTAATAATAATAATAATAATATACAATTTATATATAAATATGATACAGATATTTACAAGAATCAAGCTGTGAGGTTACAGTGATGAATTATACAGTTTGATCGCCACAGGCAGGAATGATTTCCTGTGGTGTTCTGTGGAGCACCGTGGTTGGATCAGCCTGGTGCTGAAGGTTCTAAAGGTTCTAAAGGTGCTGAAGGTGCTTTTGTGACTGACCAGCACATCATTCAGTGGGTGGGATTCATTGACTCTGATAGATCAATCAGAAAGATTGATCCGCATTAAAACACCTACTGTAGTAAAGTTCACTGGATACAAACGTGGCTAAAAGTACATTTATACCTTCAATATTATACAACCTTTAAAAAGTCATTTTAAAAACCTAAATGTGGTGAGATTATGACCTAAATATCATTCATGTTCTTAATGATATTTTTATATTTAATATTTAGTTGCAGTCCAGTGTTCTTTTCTCCTGTCGTATTAATAATAATAACAATAATAATAAGTATTGACCCTAAATGAACATTTTAACTCCTTTAGGCTGTGACGGTGTTAACTTTAACTCTGAGGGCATTTCACACCCAACAACACTACAGTTACTCTGGAGACTAGATTACATTACATTGTTCATATTGATTAATGTGATAAATAATCTGATCAGAGTCTCTCACTGTTGGAGATGATGATGTAATGTCTTTGCATCAGGCCCCACCCCCTTTATGTAGAGCAGAGAGCTCTCACTGAGGCTATATGTAGGTCACATGATCACATGTCCATGTTTCTATAGGATGAATGATTGCATCTATTGATCTATTATAGATATGTCAATGTCAACCAATCGGAATCTGCTAACAGTGGGCGGGGCGTTTACCAAGACAAGTGATTTAAAATAATGCAGAGATGGACCAATGGGAACAGACTCTGATCTACATGTTCTACATCTACAGCTTTTAATGATTGATTAAAGAAAATCAATCAGTTTTTCTTTACATGTTTAATGTGTTTATACTTTTATTGGATTATTTTAAATGATCACCTAAAGCAGGTGAACACACACTGTGTTTCCATAGTAACTATCATGTTTACTCTGATGAAACGGACGGTCCAATTAGATCTTGGATTAATTGAGCCTGGATTTAACCCTGAGCTGGGTTTACCATGTTACCATGGTGATTTACCTATAAGAAGTTATCAGCACACTAGGGCTGGGCAATATATCAAGATTCCTGATATATCGATTTTGGCGATATTGAAAATGAGAATATCACCTATAACGATGTATTTTTTTATTTTATATCTTTTTTAGTATTAAATTTAGGTTTTATGAGTGTTTTTTTCTCTACTTCTCAGAAAAAGTAAAGCTCAGTTAAATGATCACTGAGTGTGTTCTAACCCAGACTTTCATCTACACAACTCACTCACACGTGCTGTCCCTTAGAGGAGTAACAGACGAAAGTGTCACATATTGATCTGATGTCTGTAATAAATGAGCCTCTGTGGCATTTTTCATCTGAAAATTTAACCCTGAATTGTGTTTCTGGTCAGAATTAATTTGAATTCAAATGATTCAGATTAATATTGTATATTTTGCTACTTTGGGAAAAAATATCTAGATCTGAGTTTTGGTTTATATCGTCCAGCCCTTGTGCACACAGAGTAAATCCTGGCGCTAGAGAGAGGAAATCTACCAAAGTGACTTTGTTTGTTTGTTTGCTTACAGGCTGATTGACTCCTCCTCCTGCGAGAGCTGATTTATTTTAATAATAAAGTTTATTTAAAGTGTTTGTGACGTCAAGTTGTCATTGAGTATATATATACTGAATACTATTACTCTACTATAGCTATTACTTTCCACCCATTTAATGGGTGGGAAGTAATGAAATAAAACATGTCCAATAGGGAATGATATGCACCTGAACACACAGTCATCGCTGCGTCCGAATACTACTCCCTCTTATATTCTTTCCTATCCACTTTTCCATAACCCTGTGGATGACGTCATGGGGCTAAGGAATGGTGTTTGGAAAAGATGATCACGTCGGTTTTGTCAATCAGACGCACTTCCACTAGGTGGAATCCGACGGCAGCCACCACTTAAACGCTTAAAGAACAGTGGATAGGAAAGGAGATAGTAGGAACTATTCGGACGCAGCCATCATCTTTATCTAGCTATAAAGCAAGGAACCTCTGTCTGTGTCTCAAATATCTCAGGATCAGACTGATCTGAGACTTTCAACATGGCTGCTGCTTGGTTCAACTGCATATATACCGTTCATGAATTATTTCATATAAAATTCTTTTAAATGCAGCTTTGCAGAACAGCTCAATGTAACAGGTAGTCATGGTAACTCAGGATAAGTAGAAAGCTGAGTAGAATCTTCAGGAGTGACTGCACAAAGGGCTTTTACAAACAACTAAAAAATACACCCTGTAAATATTGACTAACAGGTGTCCTCTTTGAGCAACGTTTGTAACTAAGGTGAGTAATAATCTTTTTTTAATCAGGAATTGAGTGTTTACAAGGTCAGTCTAAAGAGGATTTAACGTTTATTCTGAATTACGGGCACTGCACTAGTCAACATAAAAACATCCTCTATGGGATTTTCACTTCCGCTTTAAACTGCTTCAGTGTGCGCGTGCGTGCACCTGCTAAGTGACGCAAGCAGTGGGCGGGGCCTCTGTGACCTCACCTGTCTTAGGTGATTTCAGTAAAACCGGAAACTCGCTCATACTCATTTTGACTCAGAGAATGATGCAGGTTCTCAGACCGTCGGTCCTTCTCCTGGTGCTGGTGCTGGTTCTGGTGGGAGGGGCTACCAGCGACCAGAACCAGAACCAGAACCAGACCCAGCACCAGATCCTGCAGGTGGTTCCGCTCGACGCGCAGAGCAACACGCAGAACAACGCAAGCAGCGACGGTAAGAAACTGTTATTTACGAGCCGTCCGTGAAGGTCTGACCGTCACCACAAACACACGGAGAAAAACAACAACAATTACACACAACAAACTATAAAACAACAAGTTTGTTTATAAACAACAGCCGTTAGAGGGAAGTTTGTTTATTTCTATACAAATATGTTATTGTTATTGATCCGCCTTTAATAATAAATTATTAAAGAGTTTACAATTTCACACAAAATAAACCTTTATTATATGTTGTTGTTTTTAGTCATTGAAACCGATGATTGTTTGTGTTAAAAATGTGAAATGTTGTGAGTTCCTCTTAAAACTGGTTCCTCTGGTCAGACCAGTCTGTGTGTGGGTGTGTTTGGGAAGAAAGAACACACAACAAAAGACACACACGTTATGAAGTGAAAAAAACCAACACTCGTCTTTGTGCTGCTGATCAATGATTGATTATGCCTTCTAACGTAGGTTCTCAAATGGAGGTACGTGTACCCCATGGAACTACAGAAGGTACACAAGAGAGAGGAAAATTAACAAATGAAAGCATTACAAATATGTGTTTTATAATGTTTATTTTTAGTTAAAATGATGAAACGCCCACATGGACACCACTTCTCAAGGAACACTGTAATTTACCATGACATTCTCTGACACACATTAATAACATCACACACCACAGACGTGCTCACGTTGTTGCTATTGTGCCGTTTTACTTTTTTTTTTTTTTTGCAAATGGTTATTTTCTTGAGAGGTTGTTCTGCATTAAAACGCCCACTGAAAGTAAAGTTCCCTGGATACAAACCTGTGGCAAATGTAACGAGGAGATGACAATTAAATGAATACACATTTAAGGCTCGACATTAACTTTACATTGTTTTGTACTGTAATACAGGTAGCTGTATAGTCACCATGGCGTAGCGGATAAGGAAGCGTGCTTGGGATTGAGGGTTGGTGGTTCAAATCCAACCTCTGTCGAATTTATTTTGATGTCTGTTTTGGACGTCTTGAAGACTCTGCCGACTACATTACATTAAAAATCACTAAATGATGCAACGTCAAGCAGCGTAGTGGGAGGGCTGTACACTTCCCCAACTTACTGGGGCCAAATGGAAGTGGAATACTCCTTGAATGCACCTGTAATTACATTTTGAATGAACTCGTCCTTTAGAAACTCTGTAAGTTGATCATTTAAACCATATGTACAAGTGGAGCTGGTGAATAAATCGCTCTCTTCCGGGTGGTTGCCATGGTAGTTCGTGTTATTTTTGCTCAATTGATGATTGCTTTTTATTGCGCTCGTGCATGTAAGTAACCCAAGGTTTATATACTTCATATTCACACCAGCTGTAATGGAATCAGATACCCAGAGTTTCCCATCGCGGTGTATGTTGACCCAGAGTTCATGGATAGACTCAGAGTTTGTTGAACCTCCTTTCTAGAATATTTGATATTATTCTGATCAAAAAGTTGAAGTTGGACAAAGGCTTGGGTTAAAAAATAAGAGAAAAAGGAACTAGAGCCAAAACAGTTTGAGAATCACTGGTTTAACATATAGAATATATAGAACACATGAAACATATAGAACCTAGATATGTTCTATTAGATATTGTGTCTTTATAATAATAATATCGACGATAATAATTATAATTTACACTGTAGCCACAGCTGCCCTATGGCCCCTCCTACCAACATTCCTGCCTTGCTCATGGACACAAACACAGTGACTGATCAGACCTGATGATTGATGATGTCATAGGGTTGGTTCTAGGATGATGACATCATTGTGTGTGTGTGTGTGTGTTCCAGTGTGTGTCTTGCCTATGGTTGTGGGTCTGTGTCGTGCGTCAATACCTCGTTTCTTCTACAATGCGACCAATCAGAGCTGCAGCAGCTTCATCTACGGAGGCTGCGCCGGCAATGGGAACAACTTCATGACCCAGGAGATGTGTGAGGACACGTGTAGAGGAGTCTCAGGTGAGGACATGAGTCATGTGATCAGGACCATGCTCTGTGATTGGTTTAAAACTCTTCCACACGCTATTCCTCACTGTGTGTATGTGTGTGTATGCGCGTGTAGTGTCCACTACAGCCCCTCCTTCAGTGAGAGAGGCTCGTGTGGCGTCTGCTGACTCATCTGATTCTGCTTACTCAGCACCTCTGCAGAGGTTTGGTGAGTTTTACATCAACGACAGAGAAATAATCACACATTCACAATCTGACCTCTGACTTCATGTTTCAGAGAAATCTGCAGATCCCAACGATGGTAACACACACACACACACACACACACACACACTGTATCAATGCTTAACAATGAATATTCTTCTAATTAGTAAGAATAATATTATTTATTAGAGGCCTATTAATTAGGAGCATGTTATTAATTAATTAATAATATGTATGCGTATTAGTGTGATGTCACTGATATGAAAAATGATTCAGTGAAGCAAAGGTTCCCAAACTGTGGCTCTTCTTTAAAGATTTAAAGATCCCCCCCACCAACTTTTCTTTTCTGAAACTCAGAAAAATAGTAAATGTTTTAAGAACCATAATGATTATAAAGTTAATTGAGAACATCAAACCCCCCCCCCCCGTGCTGTGTTTGTGTCCCAGTACTAGTGTGTGTGTGTGTGTGTGTGTGTGGTCCAATCAGAGCGCTGTGGGGTGGGGCCTGAGGTGGGTCCGTGTAGAGCAGCGTTCCAGAGATGGTTCTTTAACAGATCAACAGGACGATGTCACGCCTTCATCTACGGAGGTTGTCAAGGAAACCAGAACAACTACCAATCAGAGCAGAGCTGCTTTGCCTCTTGCTCAGGTATGTGATGACATCATAGGAGGTGTGGCCATGTGATGTCACAGCTCTGCTCCTTTCTCTGCAGGAACAACCCCCCCTCCTGCTAAGAGGACAGGAAATGACCAGCAGCAGGATGGTGAGAGAGCAGTACCAGGACCTACCACAGGGCGCACTGCTCAGCTACATATGACAACACGTGTTAATAAACACGACACACTGTCTGACTCCGCCCATGCACATAAGAGAGAAAAATAAACATGATTAGATGAATTGATTGTTGTTGTTGCTAGTCACACAGTGGAGTAAAGCATGCCAGGTGCATGCTGGGAGTCTGATTTTTTGTGTGTGTGTGTGTGTGTGTGTGTGTGTGTGTGTGTGTGTGTGTGTGTGTGTGTGTGTGTGTGTGTGTGTGTGTGTGTGTGTGTGTGTGTGTGTGTGTGTGTGTGTGTGTGTGTGTGTGTGTGTGTGACAGACGTGTGCTCGCTGACCTCTGACCCTGGACCGTGTCGTGCTGCCTTCACCATGTTTTACTACAATGTTCAAACTCACAGCTGTGTTCCTTTTATCTATGGAGGTTGTCGTGGTAACGACAACCGCTTTGACACTGAGGAGGAGTGTTTGACACGCTGCCATGGAAATGGTAACACACACACACACACACAAAGGCTGAACTACTGACATGTCCCTGATGATGTGATGTTTTCAGGCCAATCAGACGGACAGGACCAAAGCAGGAACCACTGGACCGCAGGTTGGTTACTGGGATCATCGCATAACACATAACAGAACATGTTAGCGCAACATGCTAACATAACAGAACATGTTACCGCAACATGCTAAAATAAGAGAAGATGGTAGCGCAACATGCTAACATAACAGAACATGTTAGTGCTACATGCTAATGTAACAGAACATGTTAGCTCAACATGCTAATGTAACAGAACATGTTAGCGCAATATGCTAGCATAAGACATAGCTGCCAACCCTCACACATTTCCTGTGAGATTCACACAATTGGTTGATTCTTCACCACAGAGTCGTGTGTGTGTTGTGTGTAGACAGTACATGTGTGTGTGTTACAGTGTGTGATGGTAATTGTTTTTTGTTTCTACAGCTGTTTTTCTCTTCGTTTCTCTCGCTGTGATCTCAGTTCTCATTCTCTTCATCATCATGGTCACAATGAGACGACTCAACATAACACGCAGATCATCCTCTGTCAGGTTAGCACACACACACCTAATATTGATAAGGAGGGTGTAGTTATTGATTGATTAATATTGATAAAGAAGATGTAGTTATTGATTGATTAATAATCTATTGCAGTGATAAGGAGGAGCTTCTTCCTGATGATCAAACGTCCGTCGACTCCTTCAGTCTTCCTGACACTTCTTCTCCTCCTCCAAAGGCCTGATCGACCTCTGACCTCAGGCTGGGTAAAGGTCAGAGGTTGATGCACTGTGTAGAGCAAATCAATGAAGAAATCTATAATCAATCAGAGCTCTGCTTTTATTGTTTCCGTGAATGTAAACCTCTTTAAAGAAGTTAGTTAATTAAATCATTAAGCTAAGGTAAGCTAGCTACATTAGCTAATTAATGAATTAGCTAAGATAGCTATGTTACCTAATTAATGAGTTCGCTAAACTAGCTACATTAGCTAACTAATGAGTTAATTAACTCATTAGTCAGCTCTGACAGCTGATTGGACTCTTTCTTCTGCTGTTTTTAATGATTGTAGAACAAATTAAGTGTTAGACACTACAGCTCCCAGCATGCACTGGGCTCGATGCTTTTGTCCTTTTTACTGTGTGGGAAATTCAAAATGTGAAAAATAAAGTGTAATCAACACCAACCTGCTGTGCACTTTGCATGTTCTCCATGATGAGATAATCTTCATAATTGATCTGAGCAGCCAATCAGAGCGCAGCACTCACTCCTGTTAGAACCTCAGGCGAAGGAGGCGGAGCTTAGATCCTGGAGGATGACTATGGATCAAGATCTATGATGAAAAACTGATATGTTCAGGAGATAGTCAGATAGTTTAGACATGAACATGTGATGTTCAATATGAAGATATATGGAGAAGGATAGAAGAACATCCATGTATTTATTAATTGATTAACTCATTCATGTATTCATTCATAGGTACATGAGTAATCAATGCCTGTGATTAGTGATCAGTGACTCACAGACAGAACCACTGACACTGGTTAATACTGAGTGAATGAGTGGATCTAGAACCACTACTGGTGTTGAAACCAGTTTAATGTCTGTGGTTGAGTCCTGGAGGAAGAGGAAGGAGTGGGTTAAGAGGTTCTACTGGGTTCACTGGAGAACCAGGACTGAAAGGTGAGCTGCTCTGATGGTTCTAATGATCCTGATAATTCTTGTCCGGGCTTTTAGGGCCGACCAGGTCCAAAGGAGGCAGAGGGTTCAAAAGTCGGAGTCCAGTGTCTGATGGAGCTCTGGGTTGTGGTTCTGACTGGGATTTTCCTGCTGGAGAAGCAGGAAACTTGGGTGTGGAAGAGGGTGCTGGTGACCCGGGTCCAAAGGGTTCTAATGGAGTGTATTCACCCTGTGCACTGAGGTTCGCACCGGATCCCTGAGTCGGCCTGGACCTCCAGGAGCCCAAAATCGGCCTGGCCCGGTGGGTCTCAAGTGTTCTACAGGACCAAAGAGAGATGAGAGAGGGTCGTGTTGACCCGGGGAATCTGGAGCCCAAGGACAGAAAGGAGAGCCGGGTCCTGGCGGAGACTGCAGCAGCTCTGACGGGTCAGAGGGCACCAAAGGTCTGCAAGGAACCTAGCGAGAGCGAGGGACCCGGGGGTGCCGTTCTGTAAAGGTTCTGGGTCCAAAGGGGCAGCTGGGTTCCATTGGGTTTGAGGGTACCTCTGGGTCCGTGTGCGTCTCTGATCCGTTCGTCCTTCAGCGCCGCTCTGACCTCATGCTTCCCATCCCCTAACGCCTCGTGGCCTTCAGCCGGGTCCTTCCCGAGCACCCAGGTTCTGGTGTGTACGCTGCCCAGGTGAGCGGCTCCTACGTGTTCAGCCTCCACCTGTCGGACCTCCCCACTGTCTCACAGTCCCTGGTTCTGTTTCTGGCCCGGGTTTGGGCTCAGGTCAAGAACTCAGAGTCCAATGGGATGTTTGTAGGATCCGAGGCCAGCAGCACCTTCTTCAGCTTCCTGCTGCACCCGGAGTCATGTGACCCTCTTGACCTCAGGTCACCCCTGGCCCTCCCGCCCCAGTCTGAGGACCAGTACCAGTGGCCCTCGACTCGCTGACACCCGTACTGCAAACCATCGCAGTTATCTTTGAGCTGTACGTTCAAAATCAAAGTCCTGTTTATTCAATATTTGATTTAAAAATAAAAACCCCTATTTTGTTATATCTATTTCAAAATAAAAGTGCAGCTTTCATTCTTTTACAACAAAATCCTCATTTAAAAACATTTTTCACAATAAAATAAAAACAAAAGCCTGGTTTCATAAACTGACAACTTACAGTATGCACAGTGTGCTTCTTGTTGTGTGTCTTTGCTCCTCTGAATAAAACTAAACTAGTGGTTTGGGTGTGAGTTCAGGGACCTGATCAGGGTGTTGAAGGTCCTTTAAACACAGTCTTTGGAACTTCAGAATATGAAGCTTCATAATGAAGTCTTACTGTTGCATAGCTTTCACTAAACAACTCTACACAATGTTCACTTCACACTTTATTCTTCATTAGTCTGAATCTAAATGATTTTGTGTTTATGTATTATTTTCTAACTAATGTTAGTTTAACTAAGTGTTTTAGTTAGTTAGTTTAACTTTGTGTTTCTAAGACATTCGGATCTGCTCAGGTTTAATGACCTTAAGTGGTGATGTTGTGGTTAGCGCGTACATTTATTTTTATTCAAATATTTGTCTGTAAAGACACATGATATGTTCAGGTACAAACCACAGGGTGGCGGTAATGCACCGGAAACAGGCTACGAACCTCCAGTAAACCCTAGAAGAAGAAGAAACAACTCAGCAGAAGAAGAAAAAGAACAAGAGGAGGAAGCTGAAGAAGAGGTGCTAGCTGACTAGCTAATATGTTGCGGAGCTGCAGTCTGTCTGTGGATGTCGGTTAACAAAGGCCGTTCGATGTCGGTTACCGGCGGCTGTTAGACACCGAGTACCTGGAGGACAGGGCCCGGTAAACTAACACCAGCTATCCACCGTCACAGCACAGGTACAGTTCATCTACTGAGCTAACAGGCTAACACAGTGTGTCACGGGTTAGCAGCTACTAACAATAATTTACTGTTTACAACCTTTTTACTCCGTGATGATCCTTTTGTTTTTTTACTTCAGGTTTATTCCTTATTTGGTCATGTAAAATTTTTACTTCATGTTTAATCGTATTTCTTCATGTTTATTCCTTATTTTTTCATGTTAAAAACCTATACACAAATAGCAGCTCCTTGTTCTCACGTGGCCACTAATGAACACATGATGAACAAGTGATGAATGTTTATCCAGGGATGGAGAGGCGGAGCCAGTGTTGGTGGAAGAAACACGTCACAGAGCAGCTGAAGATCAGAGACAAAACACAGAGACACAACTATGAGGAGATCATCCACCAGTGTGAGCACACACACACACACACACGAAGGGGGAGGGGGTCCTCACTAAACTATCCAATTAGCTCAAGGGTGCTGGTTCTAATTCCAGTGGAGGTGTGGCATCTGGGCTGTTCCACAGGACGTTCCTCAACACCTCCGTGTGTGGACCCTGAAGAACAATATCACTGCACTTTATTCACTACATTTCCAATAAATACATTGTAATATTATATAATATATCACAGGACTGACGTCCAATCACTGACCTCACATTAATGATCAATAATCACATTATCATTAACGACTCCATAAGGAAAGTGTTTAAAAGCCTGGATGGACCAGTGATAGTGACTTACTTTATAATGTAACAGGTAATACTGTGTGTGTGTGTGTGTGTGTGTGTGTGTGTGTGTGTGCGTGTCAGACCATCGTCTGCTGGAGAAGTGTGAGCTCCAGGTTGTGCTCACAGAGCGTTACCAGGCTGATAAATATGAGCTCAGAGCTCAGGAGACCAGGTGAGACCATCAGTCTGTATATATCTCTATTCTTTATGCGTTTTATATTCTATATATATATATATATATATATATATATATATATAGGCTCTATTATTGTAATGTCATATTTACAATCCTTCATTGCACTATTTTTTTTAACGTGTGTTTGTTATTCTCTCTCTGTTGTTTTTTTCCTTGCACTTTATCTGAGCTGTAATGACAGTATATTTCCCCACTGAGGGATCAATAAAGTTACTAGGGATGTCCCGATCAGGTTTTTTTTTTTTTTTTTTTTGTCTCCTAGTCCTTTGATTTTGAGAATTGGCTGATACCAAGTCCCGATTCAATACTTCTATAATACATTAAAAAGATAAAGAAGAGTAAAAAAATCTGATCCAGAATGTCCCTTATTTATTTTATTCGCCTTATTTTAACATTAAATCCTAAACTGAGCACTTCTGTGACGTAGCTTGATCAGTCAAGCAATAAATTTAAAAAAAAATAAATTTAGACGAGGCAAGATTGAATAATATTAAATATAAATGTCCAATATAAAATAAATTGTGCCTCATCATAAAATACCCAACAGGCATGTTAGCAAGTAAGAAAATAAAAGTGCTGTAAAGTAAGGCCAGTAATGTGCTTTTATGAACTGCACTCTTAATGTTTACTCTCCTCATTTAGTTTCATACGTTGAAATTTATGTTTTTCTTGATGAAAAGTATGACAACTAAATTTTGTTGGCATTGCAGGTGTAGAGCATGTAACGTATTAGCTGATTATTACATAATGTATGAGGTCTGCAGATAGAGGTTGATTTAGAACACACCTGCACATCCTGAAACCATGTGATCGGGCCCTGTTTCCGATCACGTGATGGCATCGGGACATCCTTAAAGGTTAATGTACGCTACTGACTCGTCTGTCTCTATCCTGTGTGTGTGTGTATGCGTGGGTCAGTCCCTCAGACGCTGGGCGCTCAGAGCTACAGACTGAAATGTCTCAAATGAGGATCAAACATCAGGAGGAGCTCACAGAGCTGCACAAGAAGAGAGGAGAGGTCAGTCTGAGCTGACACTAACGGTCCGAGGTCTGAGCTAATGCTAACGTTGTGTGCTGACGCTAACATCTGAGGTCTAAGCTGACGCCAAAGGTGTGAGCTAACGCTAATGGTGCTGTGTCCCTGTAGCTGGCTCAGACTGTGATTGAACTCAACAACCAAATACAAGTGAAGGACAAGGAGATCCAACACAATGAGGCCAAGTGAGGACGGACACACACACACACACACACTCTCTTAAAGCTCAAACATACTCGGGCAGACTCAGCACAGACTGTGCTTCCCTCAGAGCTTAGATACTTTGGCGCACCACCATGTAGTAGTTTCCAATAAATCCTAAATGTCCCTTGATTCATAGCGCTTCTCTGTAGTCCTTGTTCTCCTGGGATGCGTTTTAAAGGTGTTGGTACTCTCGTAGCTTGTCTGCCAGTTTCTCTTATAAGCTCGTCTTCATCTCTCCTGTATTTCACTAGGAGATGAAATACAGATCGGTGTTACATTTAACTCCTTCAGTGCCAGCCATTTTCAGATTTTTCTACCCCCGTCAGTGCCAGCCGTTTTTGAGCATTTTGACTGATTTTAAAGACCCACAGAATATTTTCTACTATGACTATCAGAAATCTGACACCAGATTCTGAAAGATTGAAGCCTCTACTTTCATAAAAAAAAAACTTTTGTTTCTGGCTCGTTTCGTTCTTTTGTAATCAGTTGTTGAATACAGCAAGTTTTACACAAATCTTCAGTTTCAGAGCAAAAAGCTGAGAAAACAGCCTTTTTGTAAAAAAAAAAAACCCTGTCAGTGACTTTAAAGCTATTTTTTTTTTTTTGCTTTAGTGACAACTCTAACATCTGGACATTGTTTCCTTATATAAAACATTAAAAAAAACACTGAGACCGGGCAAAATAATTATAATTTATCTGTTCAGAGTTGAATGGATTTCTTTTTGTATTTTGGCATTCCTCCAACTCTCTCTCCCGTCGGTCTGCACACACGCAATTTCCTCTTCCTCCCCGACAGAGTGTCACTGCTTGCCCCGTTTTTTTTGTTGTTTTATCTCACCATCGCCACACTATCCACGAGTTCCACACATGCTCTGGTCGAGTGTGCGCTGCTGTACGTAGTGCCATTTTCTGTCCCATAAACGCCTTTCCTTCTCTCTCCTTCTGTTAGTTGATGGTTTTATCTCACCATCGCAACATTATCAATAATCCACTCAGGTCCACACATGTTCTGTGTTAGTATGTGGTGCTCTGAGCTGCTGGATACGTCACAATATCACTCTGTAGCGCCATAATCTCCCTTTTTCCTGCTTCTTCCTGCTTTGCTGGGGAGCATCAGTGGCTAATCTATCATCTAAAGGTGTACTGCTGCCTTCTTCAGGGCACAGTTGGTCACTACAACACCCCACAGCTTAGATATTGATGAGGAACCTCCACCAGCGTGTTTTCTAGTAATCCCCGTGAAAAGACGCAAATGACGAGTTATCTTGTCAATGGCACTGAGTAAGTTAATATTGGTCGATACAATGCCGAACATTTAATTGGCCTGGCAGAGTCCACGCGAACTCCACTTTGCAAGTGTCAGCTCGAGTATGTTTGAGCCTTTATATACAAACTCACACACACATACAGATTAAAGGTGAGATGATGTTTCAGGATGTTGGAGTTTCAGGAGCAGATCTGTGGATTGGAAGGAGAATGTAAAGAGCTGAGGAGCTGCCTGCAGGTACACACACACACACCCCCCCACACACACACATACACTGTAACACACCCCCACAGAATAACACACAGTGTGAGGTCAGTGATGAGCTGTAAAAGGTCTGATTCCTTCTTCTTCTCTTGTGGCCTTTGGCTCCCAGCAGCTGCTAGTCCATCTTGCTTTAGTGGTGCATTGTGGTACGGCAGCTGCTGACATCACAGGAAGTGACATCACAGCGAGCTGGTGCTTAGTGACGCAGCCTCTGTGTGATGCATGTCCCACACAGCCAATCAACACGGAGCGCAGTCCAAGGAGGAGGAGGGGGGGCTGATCACTAGTTTTCAATCTGAGACCTCACCGTGCACTGGCACCGTGCACTGGAACCGTGCACTATCTGAGTCATGTGACTGTGTGTGTGTGTGTGCGCGCAGGACCTGCAGCAAGCCAATGAGACGCTGAAGGATGAGTACGATGCTCTGCAGATCACTTTCTGTGCTCTGGAGGAGAAGCTGAGGAAGACATGTGAGGACAACCAGGAGCTGGTGTCCAGGTGGATGGCTGAGAAAGCTCAGGAGGCCAACAAGCTCAACGCTGAGAACGAGAAGGACACCAGGTAACCATGGCAACCGCATACCTGGAGGCCTCCAGCCTGCATCTCTAATGGGATTGGTTCACAGCACTGTGTGGGTGTTGTTTGTCTGTGTGTTTGTAAGGCGACGGCAGGCCAAGCTGCAGAAGGATCTCGCAGACGCTGCCAAGGAGCCTCTACCTGTTGATCCGTGAGCAACACACACACACTTATAGATACGCACACAGAAAACACACACTCACACACTGTGTTTTCAGTGACGATGACATTGAGGTTCTCAGTGAGGAAGGAGCAAAGAATGGAGGAGAAACATCTCCTCAGAATCTCAGCAGGACCAGCAGGTACACACACAGTAACACACACCAGGGCTCGAAACTACGACCAAATTGGTTGCATATGCAAATATTTTTTCAGTTTGTACGAGTAAAAATTTAATCTGGTTGCATCTGTTCGAGTGCGTAGGATGACTTTATTTTGTAAATCTAAAAGGAGGAAATAGGAATGTTACACACTGAGGCGTTCAGGCACGTGTAGCAACAGAGCATGGGGGGTAATCGCACCTAGCAGATGTGGGGCGGTGCCGGGGTAAAGCATGCTGAGCGGAGTGACGGAGCGCATGTGGAGGGTGCTTATCAAACCTGGGACAGGGGGCGGGGAAGAACGCGCCAAGTGGAGTGTTAGAGCGCATATGCAATTTCAGCCAATATCAGCTGTAGTCTACATGAGAGTTTTCTCAGCACAAAAACGGATAAAGTCATATATGAGGGCCTGGTACTGTGGAAGATCAGAACTGATGTTCTATGAGGCCAGGCCAGATGTTCAGCTGTGGTTCTCACAGGGAAAGAGGGTTAGGAGACCCCACTATAAGAGCTGGACCCTCTCAATTGAATTTCATGAAGTGAAGCAATGCAGATGCTAAGTTGGTTATGCTACTGTTAAGTTACGGTAATTTAAGTACAGCATTTCTGCAAAATAATAAAAAGAATACATGTAACCTATTGTTATGCTTTAATGTTATTTAAAACATTTTTGTTACATTGTCTTTTAAAATTATATAAAATAAATGCCCAGTTATTTCAGCCACTGCTTGTGTTTTCATTTTTTATTTATTTACAGAATAAAATAACAAAACCGGCAACCCATCCCACCCCAACCACTCAACTATAAACTCATACCACAATCATCCACACTGTGAATGTGCATGTATACTATTTAATTTAAATGTTCACCTTAACTCTTCATTGTAAATACTGAATTAGAATTAACTCACGTTTAATTCATCATCCTTTTTGCACTACTCATTACTGCACTATTATGCTATTATTATTATCTTGTTTTATTATCCTATTTAGTTTTGCACATATTAGTCGTTAATTACTGTTTATGTTTTCTAGTTTACTTTGTTAGAGAGAGCACAGTTCACCAAGTCAAATTCCTCATGTTTATAACATGCATGGCCATTAAAGTTGATTCTGATTCATAGTGTTGTGACAAATAGAAATATAAATTAAAGCACAAATTAAGCACAAAGCAAACAAAAAATTATAACATAACATGATGAAAAATAAAATCAATAACACTATTCAAAAATCAATTAATAAAATACAACACAATTACCAAAACATTTATAACATAACAAATGGCACACCTTTGAAAAAACAAAGTACACCTAATAACTTTATTTCTAACTCAAGTCAGCAAATATTTAATTTCTTTTCATGCTCAGTTATTCTGTTATTTGTTGCTATAATTGTTTCTAGCGTATACTGACGATAAACTATTCTTAGTGTTTTATACATAATAATGATATAGTTTTAGCTTTAAAAATAAACATTTTACCCAGCAGGATAATCATATTCATAAAGTGTACATTTACATTCAAAAACACATAGAAAAATATTCTGTGGTGTGATTTGTAAAACATTATCCATAGACCTTAACTATGACTGTACACTGACCCAAAACTAAGCCACATGTGGACAAAAATAAAACAAATGCATCAGCCACTGCTTGTTGCAGAATAACTTAATATTGACACTAAAGCGTTTTGTAAATATATTAGAGTCATTGTCAATTTTTACTTCATACAAAACTACGATACGTCAGTTAAGTCAACTATTCATCAGCATGCATCTCTATGCTGTACCCCCCTCAATAAAAAAATAGAAAAAGTTGCGACCAAATTCTTTGCCACTACTGTGGCGCGCGCGCGCACACACACACACACACACACACACTAACAGTGTATGTGTGTGTGACAGTAAGAAGACCCCCACTGCGCCCCCTGCTGGCCTCCTTGATTCCATCTCCAACATCTTTGGGTGAGTGTGAACACACTTCCTGTGGGTGGGGTCAGTAGTGACATCATTGTGGGGGCGGGTCTAAAGTGTTATTAAAGCATTCATTCTAAAGTGTAGATATATAATGTCTAGATCAGCTGCTCTACCTGTCAGTGGTGGTTTTCAATATGGGTGACATGGGCCACGCCCAGGGCAGCATCTAAAAAACAACAACCTTCCTTCGGTTTTTTTTTTTTAATTATTTATGAAATGTTAGAGGGCATTTTACACATTAACAGTCATGTTTACACCATAGACTGTAAAAAAAATGGACAGGACAAGCTCCCCAGTGGAGTGAAGCTTTTATTTTTAGAACTCCCCCTGCTGACTGGCTGCAGTATAGGCCATAAACCCCGCCTCCTCAATAAAGCTAATGGTTGCTATAACAAGTGAAAAAACCCACAAAACTGTTCTCAGAATTCTGTGGTTATAGAAAGAGTCTGAGTCATTGTGAACGTGCCATATGTAACCACAGAGGTGAGGACGTCACACATATCCTACCAATGACCAATGGGAGGATTTCAGCTACACATCAACCAATCACGGCACTCCTTTCATAATGAAAGAATGATAGTCTTTACACCATGAGATGTTACTGGTCTGACTGGTGTGTTACTGGTTTGACACTGGTTTGAATGGTGTTACTGGTTTGGCACTGGTTTGAATGGTGTGACTGGTTTGGCACTGGTTTGAATGGTGTTACTGGTTTGGCACTGGTTTGACTGGTGTGTTACTGGTCTTGTGCTTCAGCAGGCGTCGTACATCCTCTCTTAGTGTGTCTCCAGAGAACATGGAACCACAGAGTGGAGCGTGTGCTGATGTCAGAGTGCCCAACAAAGCTCTGCACGTGTTTGTGAGTCTGTACAATGCTTCTGTTTGTGTGTGTGTATATGTGTGTGTGTATTACAATCAGTGTGTGTGTGTGTGTGTGTAGGAGGCCCATGATGGGGAGGTGAATGCTGTGCGGTTCAGTCCAAGCTCTCGTCTTTTGGCTACAGGAGGAATGGACCGCAGAGTGAAACTGTGGGAGGTGATTTCAGGTCAGACACACACACTGTAACACATACAGTAACACACACACATGCAGTAACACACACACAGTGTGAGGTCAGTGATGAGCTGTAAAAGGTCTGATTCCTTCTTCTTCTCTGGTGGCCTTTGGCTCCCAGCAGCTGCTACTTCATCTTGCTCTAGTGGTGCATTGTGGTCCGGCAGCTGCTGACATCACAGGAAGTGACATCACAGCGAGCTGGTGCTTAGTGACGCAGCCTCTGTGTGATGCACGTCCCACACAGCCAATCAGCATGGAGCGTAGGCCGATGAGGAGAAGGAGGGGCTGATCACTAGTTTTCAATCTGAGACCTCACCGTACACTAGTCATGTGACTTGTTCATGCTGCCGACCAACCAACTGCATCAATTCTTAACATTCAACAAAATATTTGATAAGAAGTCAGCATCATGTAAACATTTTTGCTCTACTGCGTATGATTTAGAGGGAGATTTTTGGTCATGTTGTTGATGTAATGTTTGTTTATGATTTTAGATGATTTTAAATGATGATTTTAAGCTGTTGAATGTTTTCTGTTGCACTTTTTGATCATGTAAAGCACAGTGAGTTGCCTTGTGTATGAAATGCGCTATACAAATTTTGTCTTGCCTTGCCTTACTGCAGCTCAACAAACTCACACTGTGTGTTTGTGTGTGTGTGTGTGCGCGTGTGCGTAGGTCGCTGTGAACCTAAAGGAGCTCTGACTGGCAGCAACGCAGGAATCACCAGCATTGAATTTGACAGTGCTGTGAGTTCACTCACACACGTCCTCACGAGGACAACTTGTGTGTGTTTGTTCTCATGAGGACGTGTGTGCGTGCATGTGTGTGTGCTCTCAGGGGTCGTACCTACTCGCTGCTTCTAATGACTTTGCCAGTCGGATCTGGACCGTGGACGACTACAGGCTGAGGGTAGGGGGGGGGGGGTGTGTGTGTGTGTGTGTGTGTGTGTGTGTGTGTGTGTGTGTGTGTGTGTGTGTGTGTGTGTGTGTGTGTGTGTGTGTGTGTGTGTGTGTGTGTGTGTGTGTGTGTGTGTGTGTGTTGATGAGCAGTACTCTGACTCCGCCCCCCCTCTCCCCCTACCTCTTCCAGCACACCCTCACAGGTCACAGTGGTAAAGTCCTGTGTGCTCGTTTCTTATTGGACAGCGTCAGAATCGTGTCAGGAAGTTACGACAGGACACTGAAACTGTGGGACCTACGCAGTAAAGTCTGTACGTGTACCTGTCTGTACCCCTTTCTGTCCCATCTCTTCTTTTAACCCTGTGCTGTCATCCATGGGGTTAAAGAAAAGAGATTGCAGGGACTATTAGACACACCCTGGTCTCACCTGTCTCTGTGTGTGTGTGTGTGTGTGTGTGTGTGTGTGTGTGTGTGTGTGTGTGTGTGTGTGTGTGTGTGTGTGTGTGTGTGTGTGTGTGTGTGTGTGTGTGTGTGTGTGTGTGTGTGTGTGTGTGTGTGTGTGTGTGTGTGTGTGTGTGTGTGTGTGTGTGTGTGTGTGTGTGTGTGTCTCTGTGTGTGTGGGGGTCTCTCTCTGTGGGTCTTTCAGGTATGAAGACGGTGTTTGCTGGCTCCAGCTGTAATGACATCGTGTGCACAGAGCAGTGTGTGATGAGTGGACACTTTGACAAGAAGGTTCGCTTCTGGGACATCAGGTCAGTGTTAGCTAGCTGCTCAGTTAGCTAGCTGCTCAGTTAGCTAGCTGGTTAACAACAAGCAGGCTGTTAAAAAGCAGATGTGGATAAACACTGGGATTAATTAGTTTACTAACCTGAGACAGGCTGGATGTCTGTATGTCTGTCTGTAACTCTAACTGTCTGTACCTGTGTGTCTGTCTCAGAGCTGAGACCATAGTCCGTGAGCTGGAGCTGTGTGGCCGCGTTACGTCCCTGGACCTTAACTTTGACCGCTCAGAGCTGCTGACCTGCTCCAGAGACGACCTGTTGAAGATCATCGACCTGAGGACCAACGCTGTCAGACAAACCTTCAGGTATCATTGACCACGCCCCCTGGGCTGAGTGAATAATCAGCATTCCCCACAGTCTTTAAGCTGATAGCTGATTGGTTGTCGTTGAGCATAGATGATGGAAGGTACCATCAGCACTTGGTCTTCATCGGTGAGGCCACGCCCCCTCAGTCTGTACATGTCACTGGACATGTTGCTCACACAGCAGCTCTACATTATGTATAAAATATATACTGTATTATTATATACAGGTTAGGGCTGGGCGATATATCGAATATACTCGATATATCGCAGCTTGTAGTCTGTGCGGTGTTGAAAATGACCATACCGTTAAACTCGCGGACTTTTTTTTTTTTGATTTTTTTTTTTTTTTTTTTTTTTTTTGAAATGTCATCTTAATGACAACATGCACAAAAGGGCACTATTTGTTTTAAAATATTGTAGTGGCATTATGTACAAAAAGTGCACTTTAATTTTGTGTTTTGAAATGCCATGTGAGTTGCATCCTGCACTAATGTCTTGTTTTGAAATGTCTCTGTGACAATTTTGCACAGAACGTGCACTTTCTGTTGACAATTTTATGTTTGAGCCACTCACTGTTTAATAAATACAGTTATGTCAACTTTGACTTAGTTGTGATATCCCCTTTTTTGCATGAAAGTTTAAAATTGGCATATATTAATGCAGTATGATCAAGAATGTTTTAATGTAGACATATAGAATCATCATACTGGTGTGATTTTGTGCATCAAAGTGTTAATTCAAGGGTAATGCAAAATATCGAGATATATATCGTGTATCGTGACATGGCCTAAAAATATCGCGGTATTTATAAAAGGCCATATCGCCCAGCCCTAATACAGGTCACATTGTGTATATAATATTTAATAATATATCCACACACAATCCATGTTTCACATTAAAGTGATCGTATTTATCACATCTATCAGGTTAGAGGTCAGTGTTTAGTGGAACACATTCTATATGTTATAATGGTATAATAATGTTATAATGATGTTATGAGTGAAACATGTTTGTGTTTCAGTGCTCAGGGATTTAAATGTGGAGCAGACTGGACTAGAGTCACCTTCAGGTCTGTGTGTGTTCATTACACTGTATATATCACTGTTTGTGTATGTATTTATCTCACTGTGTGTGCGTGTGTGTGTGTGTGTAGTCCTGATGGTAGTTATGTAACAGCTGGTTCTGCTGATGGGACGTTGTTTGTTTGGAACGTTCTGACGGGGAAAGTCGACCGAACTTTGGATCGTAACCACAAGTAAGAACCATTATCATCATCATCACTGACCATCAGGTTGTTGTTGAACCCTGAGCATGTCAACAGTTTTTTATTCTTACAGTATTTTCACTTATTTAATACATATTTTTATTATTAGTGATGTCAAGATATTAAACAAATGGTGCAATTAATTAATTGTGATTCAAGATTCAAGATATTTATTGTCATATGCACAGTAAAACCAGACAGTTGCACCACACAATGAAAATCTTATTTTGCGAGTCCTCCCTTTCACAGTAATAATAAGCAAACAAAATGAAGAGGTAGATTAAAAGAACCCAACTATTCCCAATTAAAGATAACTAAAAATACTAAGAATACTAAAATACTAGACTATAATAATACTAATAATAAAATATAAAATATACAGAATATACAAAATATAAAGTGAGCATGTGAGTGGCAGAGTAGCAGTATACACATTTTGATTCTAAAGTGCGATCGTGCGTTGTTGCAGATTTGCAGGAGAATGGCATTAGTGCAATTGTCAAAATAACAGTTATTACAATGCAGTAGTGCAAATGGTTTTCACAGTCCAGCAGTTTAATCAGTGGTGTGGCGGGGTGGTAGGGCAGGGGGCTTTGTGAGAGAGTTGTTCACAAGCCTGATGGCCTGTGGGTAGAAGCTGTTTGTCAGTCTGGTGGTCCTGGATTTCAGGCTCCTGTAGCGCCTGCCTGATGGCAGGAGAGTGAAGAGTCTGTGTTGTGGGTGAGTGTGGTCCCTGATGATGTTCAGGGCTCTTTTTTTGACCCTGGCGTCGTAAATGTCCTGTAGTGAGGGGAAGGCAGCTCCCGCGATGTACTGTGCAGATTTTATCACCCGCTGGATTAATAGATTAATTAATCTATTTTTTAATAGATTAATTAATCTATTTTTTAATTTCACATAAAAATTGCTGAGAAACGCCCTCAACTTGAGGTATTTTCATTTAAATCACATTATTGTGGCAGATCGAAAGCTTGATCTATAACAGTGTTTTTATAAAGTCATTTATTGTTTTTAACAGACGAACAGATGCAAACGTAACATTTTACTTTCTGTCTTATTTGAGACTGGGCTACATGTAATATTGGTGTGTACCAAATAATAGAAAATACAAATGAAACAAAACATCAGAATGCATGAATTTTGGCTATGAACCCAGTCATCTTGTCCCGTATTGGCAACACAGCGTGCTTGGAGCATGTTGCAGTCAATACTGTCCGATTGTCTGCACTAGCTATCCGTGCTAGCTGCTACATGTTTAGCATTGAGGTGCTTGCCGCTACATGTTTAGCATTGAGCTGCTAGCTAGCTAGCTAGATTCTAGATTCTAGCTAGCTAGATTCTGAAAGATTAGACTCTCTAGTTTCATCAGAAAATCCTCAATTTTGTTTTTAACTTGTTTTGTTCTTCTGTAATCAGCAGTTCAATAGAGGCAAGTTTCTCACAAATCCCCAGTTTGTGACAAAAAGATGAGAAAAATGTCTTTTTCTGAAAAATTAGTGACTTTAAAACATTTTTTTTTGCTATAGTGACACCTCAACTTTAGTTTCTTACTATAAAACTACAAAAACACTGAAACTGTGCTTTCTGAGTGTTGAATGGGTTTCTTACTATATTTTGGCCATCCTCCAAGTCTCTCCCCACACGCAATTTTCCTCCTCATACCGGACATGCCGAGTCTCACTGCTTCCCCCGCTTTGATTGTTTTCCCTGACCATCACGACACTCTCAATAGTCCACTTAGTTCCACACATGCTCTGGTCGAGTGTGCGCTACTATGAGCTGCTGTGAACTTCAGCATCAACTCTCGCAGCGCCATTTCTGTCTAGTGAACTCTTTTCCTCTCCCTCTGAGCTCTGCCCAACATGGGTGATCTCTTATCCAAAGGTGCTGTGCTTCCACCTACATGGCACCAGTTGGTCACTACATCATGGTACAAGCTCGATATTCACAGGAGAGCTTCGGAGGTCTGTGCAATGTGCATCAGTATTATGGGTGTACCGGGAACTTAAAATGAAAAAAGGTTTGCGCTGTTTGGAGTGCTAAAAAAAAAAAAAAGATTAACGGCATTATTTTTTCCTGTAATTAATTAATCGCAATTAACATGTTGAAGTGACAGCCCTAATTATTATTACGTGATTTATTTTATTAATTAGATTTTTATTTTTTTATTTTGAGAGTTTGTAAACCACTCTGTAACCCAAAGGTTTTGACTCCACCCCCTTCCGTCCTGGTCCAATCATGTGACTCCTCCTAGCTGGGTTAATGTTGCTCTGTTTTACAGCTCAGCTGTAAACGCTGTGTCATGGTCGCCCTCCGGCACCTACGTGGTCAGTGTGGAGAAAGGCCGGGCCATCCTGTGGTCGGACATGTGACCACACACTCTTCATCATCATCGGGAGGAGGAGGAAGAGGATGTGACCTCACACTCATCATCATCCAGAAGATGATGTGACCTCACACTCTTCATCATCAGGAGGAGGAGGAGGATGGGACTTAATGAAGGAGAGGAAGAGAAGGACTTATCTGTGATTGTAAAATAAAAGTCCTCCTCCCATCATGACTTTCAAAATAAAATCCTCTGCAGGGAGGCTGAGGAAATGTGCTGAGTCATGTCTAAAGCTTTTCCAGCGTGTCTTTTTCACAATAACGTAATGACTCCATATCCATTGCTTGTATTTTATAAATCTGTTGTAATTGTGTTTGTGACACAGTTTTACTACAATTGAGTGGCGGAAGGTTAAATTTGATTTTTTTGGGGGTGGGGAGGGAGTATAAAAAACATATCTCTAGACAAAACAAATGTGTACAAAGGTATTTCACAAGTGTATTAACATTTATGAAAACCACCCAATAACAACTATGAAATCCATTGTCTGTAAAGGTTGCTAACAGATCCTAAATTTTTACTAGTAAAAGTATATTAATCATATTGCTATATTTATCTGGTTAACAAAAAGTAAATATATAACTATAATCACTCTAACCACCTACTAAAGACTTGGTGGCAGCAAAATTTAGTCTTCAAAATCATTTTATTTTCAATTAAGATTTGATGTACAAAAGGAATGTTGAGCATTTTAATGTGTGTATATAGTTAAATTCTATCTAAATAATGTTTGAAAAAATATGTAGCAGTTGATTTTCCTCATTTCACCTTCTCTCCCTCTCCTTTATTTCCTGATTTTCTTTTGTTGAGGAAAGACATGGTTTCCTGCTGCTGTCTATCTCCAGTTCAGACTAGATATTACTTTATTCTACCTGCCACAGCACATGTGGGTCATACCATCCTCACTGTTTAAAGGGGGTGGTATCTAGGGCCCTGATGCAGCAGGAATCATTGTTTTTTTTTTAGAGCAAAACTGCTTTAAAAGCAGCTTATTTTCACACTTTTCATTCTAATATAAATTCTTAAAATGTTTGGGGTTTTACCCCTGGGCCCAGTGTACCCTTTACCCCTAGTATTTACCACTGAAAGCACATAAAACAAAGAAGAGGAGGAGCCTCTGACAGCTTTAATCAGAATAAAACATGCCCGGGTCCCGACCCCCGTTTGAGCAGCTCAGGGCCCGCTGGGTGGCGCTCTGAGTCCGTTTCCCTGTCCTCCGGTTCCGATGGCGGAGCCCGGTTCTAGTCGGTGTTTGGACGAGTCCTCGGACAGCGAACCGGAGCAGGAGCCCGGCTCACCGCAGAAGCTCATTCGGAAGGTGTCCACGTCCGGACAGATCCGCAGTAAGGTGAGGCCGGTCCGGAGGTCCGGGCTGTTAACGGGCTATAGTTCAGAATATTGGGTTAGTAGTGGACCGACCGATGGCCTTTAAACCATCAAACAACCTCCGGTACCGGGCTGAGAGACTCCATCTGGGCCTGAAGCCGGACTGTTGACCACGGAGGTCTCACCGGGACCCCCGTTAGTGTCAATGTTAGTCCCGCTGATGTCCGCTTGGAGCCCGGCCCAGAGGAGCCTCCTCTCCGGCTAACGGTCCCGGTTTGTCCCAAGCTCCGTTCAACGGAGAGAACCGGCAGTAAGACCCCCTCTGTTCATAGTACCAGCCTTTGACCCGGGTCACACCAGGGCCTCCAACAAGCCGCGCCGTTTCCCACCGAGGTCCCCGGGCAGAGGGTGGGGGGCTTCAGTCAAGTATGACGTAGTCTGAGGCCGCAGCACGGGGAGAATTAGCGGGGAATTACCGGAGCTATGAGGACCGAGAGACCCCCCCCCATGGACTAGATCCAGACCCCACTTGTGTGTGTGTGTGTGTGTGTGTGTGTGTGTGTGTGTGTGTGTGTGTGTGTGTGTGTGTGTGTGTGTGTGTGTGTGTGTGTGTGTGTGTAGACGGTGATAAAGGAGGGGACTCTACTGAAACAGACCAACTCATTTCAAAGGTGGAAGAGACGATACTTCAAACTGAGAGGACGGACCCTCTACTACGGACAGACGGTCAAGGTAACTACTGACAGTCTGAGTCATGGTGTCAGTCAGACAGTGTGCCAATAACTGTAACTGTGTGTCAGTAACTCACTGTAACTGTCAGTAACTGTGTGTCTCTCTTTAGTCCATCATCTTTGATGAGGTGGACCTGACAGATGCCAGCGTGGCTGAGTCCTCTACTAAGAACAACAATAACAGCTTCACTGTAAGACACACACACACACACACACACACACACACACACACACACACACACACACACACACAGTCATTGAACACCACAGTGCGTATTTAACCTTACCTCACTGATATACGCTCTACGTCTGTGATTGTCTAATTGTAAAGATTATTTTAGTGCATGTATGTACTGTATATACTTTATTATCATCATGTTTAATTCTGAGTGTTTCCTTTATTTCATTCATGCTTTGGTCTAAACTCATTCATAGGTGTTGTTCACATATATAATTTAATCAAATCAATCACAAAAAGATCTTCAAAAGAACATCTCCATCAGACTGGACTATTGTAATGGTCTTCATCAAACATCTACAGCTGGTTCAGAACTAAGAGGACATTAGTCTAGTTTGGCTCCCAGTCAGCCTCAGAGGAGACTGTAAAGTAGTGCTGCTGGTTATAAATGTGGTGATGAATCCATCAGTAAGCTGTTTGTCAGGTCTGAACCCAGCATGGACACAGGTCAGATAGTGGAGCTCAGAGTTCACAGGAAATATTTTAGTTGTTATGCTGCAAAGAAGAAGTGGAACAAACTACAGTAGAGCTGAAGTCAGCATCAGCATAAACATTTATAAATCAAAGGTAAAGGCTTTGTTTTTCTCTCCTGACTATGACTGAGGGGAGATTCACGTTGTTGATGTGATAACTGAAGATTTTAATGTTGTTATTGATTTTTAAGCTGTTCAATGTTTTCTGTTGAACTTTTTGATCATGTAAAATACATTACTTGTGTATGAAATGCGCTATAGTAATAAAATAGCCTTGCTTATGGTCAAGAGGGGGCGTGGTTTATCATCACTGCTGTCAGCACGTACTGATAAATACTGATTGATCCTGATATATGAGATCCTGGTCTGTGTGGATTCACTAACAGTCCTCAGGCTGTTTTCTGGGAACATGTTTCCATGGAAACGCGTTATAAAGAGGCCAGTGTCTCAGACACACACACACTGTCACGAGGGGGTCATTGAACAAGAAGGGGGTGGAGTTAAAGCCATCTCTAAACTCAGACCTGATTAAGAACTTTGTCAGACCAGGACCTGGTGTGGGTGTGTATAATTTAAAGTCCATTCCTGAATATGATTAAACTGACCTATGTGATGTGATCTATGTCTATAGGTGATCACTCCGTGCAGGCGTCTTATTCTTTGTGCTGACAGCAGGAAGGAGATGGAGGAGTGGATCACAGTTCTACGCAGCGTGCAAAACAAACTCACCTATGAGGTCAGTAGCACCACCTGTCTATGCGTACATGCCTGTGTGTACAAGTCTGTGTGTACTTGTCTATGTGTCTCTTATTGGTCAATGAGCTTTATAATATCAGTTCTGTCCCATTAGTGAGTGAATGACCTCCTGTTGTAAAACTCTTTGAAAACACTTTGTCACATTAAACCAGCTCCACTTTAACATTTAACGTTCTCTCAGAATGTTCTCACTCTGAGTCAGATCACCTGGCCCTGAGCTTTGCTGCTCGGCAGCTATAATATTTATTTAGTTTAGTTTATTATTCTAGGACACACACACATTGTCTGTAGGTCTGTCAGTAACCTGTTTGTTGACCCTGTGCTTCCTCCAGTCCACCCAGTACAGCATGGATCACTTCAGTGGGAACCATCACTGGTTCTCCTGTTCTCACGCTCGTCCAACCTACTGTAACGTGTGCAGAGAAGCTCTGTCTGGAGTCACGTCACATGGTCTGTCCTGTGAAGGTAAACAAACTCCGTCTCTTTCACAACCTTAGATCTCCTACTAATGTACTACTCATCCTAACGTACTACTCATCCTAATGTACTTCTCATTCTCACGTACTACTCATCCTAACATACTACTCACACTAACGTACTACTCATCCTAATGTACTACTCGTCCTAACATACTACTCACACTAACGTACTACTCATCCTCACATAATACTCGTACTAACGTACTTCTCATTCTCACATACTACTCATACTAAGTCTGACGTCTAAATGAGTATGTAGTGTGTTCACATTGGATAGTATGAGTAGATTAAGCAGGTGAGAAACATCAGGATGTATACTATATGGGGACATTTTTTAAGTATTCACGGTAGGCACACTAGTCATACTCAACCGTCCCATGATGCATTGGGAGCTGAATATAAAATGGTCCTGGGACCGGCTTCAAGCTAAAAATCAAACATCCCCTTTTCAAAATAAAAGCATCTCTTCTTGTCTTCCATTAGTGTTGCCTTGACACAATACCCTCAAACTTCTTTAAAACTGTTGCAAAGTCAATTGTCACTGATTTGTCATCACAGCACAGAAACTGCTCTGATCAAAGTGATCAATGATATAAGGTTGAACACTGATTCCGGAAAAGTATCTGTTCTCATTCTATTGAATCTAAGTGCTGCATTTGACACTGTAGATCATACAATTTTATTGCACAGATTGCAAACATGGGTTGGACTAAATGGAAAAGTAATGCGATGGTTTAAGTCCTACTTGGAGGAGCGAAGCTATTTTGTAAGCATTGGAAACTTTGAATCTGACAGATTACTAATGTCGTGTGGGGTTCCTCAGGGCTCTGTTCTTGGACCTCTTCTGTTTAGCCTTTATATGCTTCCTTTAGGACACATTTTACAGAACTGTAAGGTTGATTATCAGAGCTACGCAGATGACACACAACTATATCTATCACTGAACCCAGATGACCATGGTCCATTGAGGTGTTGTGTGACTGTTTAGAAAAAGTAAACTGCTGGATGAGTGAAAACTTCCTTCAACTAAACCATGACAAGATGGAGGTGATTGTCTTTGGTAACAAGGAAAAGAGGACTGCTGTCAGCAAGTATCTGAGTCTGGATCTTTAGAAGATAAAGACCAAGTCAAAAACCTTGGTGTTCTGATTGACTCAGATCTTACATTCAGCATCAGATCAAATCTAGCACAAAAACAGCTTCTACCACCTAAAGAACATCTCCAGAGTGAAAGGTTTAATGACTCAGAAAGATCAGGAGAAACTGGTCCATGCTTTTATCTCCAGCAGACTGGACTATTGTAATGGTCTTCTAACAGGAATCCCCCAAAAGAGCATCAAACATCTACAGCTGGTTCAGAACGCTGCAGCTCGGGTCTTAACCAGAACAAAGAGGTCAGAGCACATTACTCCAGTTTTAAAGTCTTTACACTGGCTCCCAGTCAGCCTCAGAATAGACTTTAAAGTTCTGCTGCTGGTTATAAATCTGTGAATGGGTTTGGTCCAGAATACATCAGTGACATGTTAGTCAAGTATGAACCCAGCAGGTCTCTCAGATCTATGGACACAGGTCAGATAGTGGAGCCCAGAGCTCACAGTAAACATGGTGATGCTGTGTTTAGTTGTTATGCTGCAAAGAAGTGGAACAAACTGTCAGCAGAGCTGAAGTCAGCATCACATGTGAACATTTTTAAATCAAAGTTAAAGGCACTTTTTTTCTCTACTGCGTTTGATTGAGAGAGAGATTTTTTGTCATGTTGTTGATGTCATGATGATTTTACTGATGATTTTAATTGATTTTACTGATGATTTTAAATGTTCTTATTGATTTTAAACAATTGAATGTTTTATCATGTAAAGCACATTGAGTTGCCTCGTGTATGAAATGCGCTATACAAATAAATTTGCCTTGCCTAATGATGGCTCCGTTACGTAACATGGCTATGATTTCTGACCTGCCCGTTAAATCCTGAACACAGACATTTGAAACACAGTTTGTGAAGCTGAGCTCAACAGTTCCATTCTAAATGGGTGAATGGCTTTTTACATGTTTTAAGGAAATACATTCATGACCTATTTAATATGTTTAGAAGAAAATGTCAGAATTTGTTTTACATGGTCTTTAACAAGAAGTTTAGTCAGTAGACCAATGGAGGGTCTCTGAAAATGTGAGAATGAAATGTGTCTACGTGAGTTTTATGGATCAAATGAGCACATGTTGATATTCTACTTGGTCACTTTCTCACTTAAAATGTTTTCAGAACTTTCGAACGAAAGCTGGAGAATCAACGGAGATATTTAGCCTCAGTGTGTTTCAAGTTTTTAACGCTGAAGATTCCAAATGCATCTTGGGAAACTTGGAAGTATACTTAAGTGGGAACGCTCATCATTCTAATCATATTATAGTATGTAGTAGACAATATATACTCATTGAGTGTGTAGTGTAGCGTGTGTTAGTGGGACATTTACTACACCGCCTGAGTGTGTGTGTAAACAGTGACTCACTCACACATGCTGTCCCAGATCAAAGAAAAAGACTCACAGTAATAAACACAGCTACCATACCTGTGTGTGTGTGTGTGTTTGTGTGTGTAGTGTGTAAGTTTAAGGCTCATAAACGCTGTGCAGTAAGAGCCACCAACAACTGTAAATGGACAACATTGGCGTCCATAGGGAGGGACATCATAGAGGATGAAGATGGGGTAAGACACTGACTGTTATTAATATTATTAGTAGGATGTAAACACTGATATGAGCCTGTGTCCAATCACTGTCCTGTTGTGGGTCAGGTGACTATGCCTCATCAATGGTTGGAGGGAAACCTGCCTGTGTCTGCCAAGTGTAGCGTGTGTGAGAAGACGTGTGGCAGCGTGTTGAGACTGCAGGACCTGCGCTGCCTCTGGTGCAAGAACATGGTAACTATTATTGATATTAGTATTAATAAAGAACATAACTATAAAGTTTCCTGTTTTTTGGAGCTGCTGTAACATCTAAATTTCCCCCATTGGGGGATGAACATGGTATTTTTACATAACCCCGGTTCTCTGATTAATGTGAGTGAGATGTCTCACTATGGGATATGGTTGCTCTCGTATTGCAGACAAGCTTATCGAGCGTACACCAGCCCGTAGGGCAAAGGTCTGTTTCAATCAGGACAAGAGAACTGCGCATGCTACGCACGAAGCGAAGATGTCCAGCATATAGAAATGGACGCGAGGACCAACTCTCCGCAGCACAAATATCCTGAACGGACACACCCCTGAATAAAGCCCAGGATGTAGCTAAACGGTGGCACCGGTGGTCTGGGCATGGGGAGGAGCCTGCACGCCCCTTTCATGAAATGGCAAATTAGCGGGAGCCGGCTCACTGTTTTCTCCCAAAGCCCACGTGACAGGCAGCGATCGCTACCAATACACTTTAACTGAGGAGAATGCTTTTTGTTTGTCAATCAGGTCCTGCAGGAATGACAAAATCACTCCTACCGGACATTGAAAGGCAGCGTGTCCCATCTGGGGACACCAACCCTCAAATAGCATCCACTTACAGTCATAAAGAGATCTAGTGGAGGAGGCTCGAGCACTCTGTATAGTGGAAATCACACTCTGTGAGAGTCCCTCGGCTGACGGATTGAGCCACTCAGGGGCCAAGCCCATAGCGCCAAGCGCTCTGGGTGCGAGTGCGCCCCTGAATGTGCATCGCTCTCAGTGAGAGGAGACAACCAGTTTATTAGCCATTTACAGTAAAACCACATTGAAAAAAAAAAAAACAGCTGCACAGGATCAGGATCAGCGTGCCAGCGTATGTGACCGACGGGAGCGCAACCCCACCCTGACGGGTTATGTACATCTCTATCGCCGTGCAAGTCAGCAGGGTGTGATGTCCCATGAAAGACTGGAGGAAACGTTTCAGCGAGAGGAAAACTGCTCAAATTACTGCTCAAATTAATTAATGTAATTATTATTATTATACCTGAATGTTATTTAATATTGTTCTTATATTTTTTCTCTACAGTTCTCTACACATTGTTTGTGTGAATTCTAATCTTTACAGAGGTGTCTCACACATAGAAAACATAGAATATTTGAATAAGTTTATGTGTTACAGGTTCACTGGTCCTGTAAGGAGCTTCTGTCCTCTAAGTGTCCTCTGGGACAGTGTAAAGTGTCCGTTATCCCCCCCACAGCCCTGAACAGCATCGATTCTGATGGTGACACACACGCACACACACACACACACACACACACACACACATATATATACTGTCCTCACTCCGTCTGTGGTCCCCAGGGTTCTGGAAGGCATCGTGCCCCCCCTCCTGCTCCAGTCCTCTGCTGGTGTTCGTTAACTCTAAGAGTGGAGACAGTCAGGGGGTGAAGTTCCTCAGACGCTTCAAACAGCTGCTGAACCCAGCGCAGGTGTTTGACCTGATGAACGGAGGACCTCACCTGGGGTGAGACACACACACACTGACAGACGAGGACAGACGGGGACCCAGATGCTAACCCCTGCAGTGTGTCAGTCTGCGTCTGTTCCAGAGATTTGACACCTTCAGGATCCTGGTGTGTGGCGGGGACGGCAGCGTGGGCTGGGTCCTTTCTGAGATCGACGTGTTGACGCTGCACAAACAGGTAACCTTCTAAGCTCCGCCCCTCACTCACCTGGGACTAAGCCCCACCCCTCACCCGTGCACAGTGCCAGCTGGGAGTCCTCCCTCTGGGGACGGGGAACGACCTGGCCAGGGTCCTGGGATGGGGGTCGGCCTGTGACGACGACGCCCAGCTGCCTGAGATCCTGGAGAAGCTGGAGAGAGCTAGCACCAAGATGTTGGACAGGTTAGCAGCTATTTAGCTAGTTAGTTAACCAATCAGCTAGCTCCAGCCTTCTGTCTCTGTTACAGATGGAGTATTATGGTCTATGAGACTAAGTTCCCACGGCCACAGTCTGTGTCTGTTACTGAGGACTGTAGTGAAGACCAGGTGAGACACTGACACTATAGACACTACAGACACTGACACTACAGAGTACTGACACTTCAGACACTGAGCGTCTGTCTCTGTCTGTAGGTCCAGCACATCCTCACCTATGAGGACTCTGTAGCAGCTCACCTGTCCAAGATTCTGACCTCAGACCAGCACTCTGTGGTCATCTCCTCTGCTAAGTACGACCTTTGACCTGCACAGGTCTTGTGAGCGAAGCTTCTGACCTGTGTTTACCTGCAGAGTGCTGTGTGAGACGGTGAAGGACTTTGTGGCTCGTGTGGGTAAGGCCTACGAGAAGAACACTGAAGGTTCAGAGGAGTCTGAGTCCATGGCCCTGAAGGTGGGTCACAGTAGGTCCTGGTTCAAGTCCTGGGGCAGACACATGGCTCCTTTCTGTGTGGAATTTGCATGTTCTCCCCATTCTTCTTCTTTGCTGTGGTTACATTAGGCTAACTTAGTTTAATTCAGACTTCCTGTTGTCTGTAGTGTATAGTGACACTATTTAAGGTAACAGTGAGTTTGTGTGTGATTTGCTGAGTCATGCTTCATCTCAGCGTGGTGTTGGTGTGTGATGTGCTGAGTCATGCTTCCTCCCAGTGTGGTGTGCTCCGAGAGAAGCTGGACTCTCTGCTAAAGACATTGGAGGAGGAGTCTCAGGCTTCGCAAAGATTGCAAGTTCTCCCTCCCACCATCAAGGAGGAAGACGAGGGGGGCGTCTTAGCTCCGCCCATTTATCGACCTGTGCCACTAAGCCCCGCCCCCTGCTCACCGAGAACCAATCAGACCGCAGCCATCTTTAAACCCAGAGAACAGCTGATGCTGCGAGCAAACAGTCTGAAGAAAGCAATACGTCAGATTATAGAGCACACAGAAAGAGGTGTGTTACTGTGTGTGTGTTACTGTGTGTGTGTGTTACTGTGTGTGTGTGTTAGTGTGTTACTGTGTGTGTTACTGTCAGAATATAGAGCACACAGAAAGAGGTGTGTTAGTGTGTGTGTGTTTCTGTGTGTGTGTTAGTGTGTGTGTTACTGTATGCGTTAGTGTGTTACTGTGTGTGTCACTATGTGTGTTACTGTCAGAATATAGAGCACACGGAGAGAGGTGTGTGTGTTAGTGCGTGTGTGTTACTGTGTGTGTGTGTTAGTCGGATTGTAGAGCACACGTAGAGAGGCGTGTGTGTTACTGTGTGTGTGTTAGTATTTGTGTGTGTTACTGTCAGAATATAGAGCACACAGAAAGAGGTGTGTTACTGTGTGTGTTTAAAATGTGTTTGTGTGTGTGTTTCCAGCCGTAGACGAGCAGAACGCGCACACACTTGCACAGCAGAGCTACTCTCTGCGTTCTGAGGACGGAGGTTTGTTGGAGGAGAACGAGGACCTGGAGGAGGACAGGTTGTCTGTGCAGGCCAGCTACAGACAGCACAGAGGTCAGTTACCCTGAGTAGCACGGACTGTGTGTCCCACTGTATCACTGACACTGTGTGTGCGTGTGTGGGTGTGTGTACAGTCAGTAGGAGTAGTTCACTGTCTCTGAAGGACGCTCTGCCCATGCTCAGCTCTAAGATCCTCTACCCTGGTGAGACACCTGTCTGTTATATTTTATCCCTGCTGACCACCAGAGGCGGTGCTTAAAGCACTGAATGTTCCCTTCGCGCATGTGCAGTTCAAGTATACATACCAACAATGTCACTTGTGTGACCCCTGGGTGACTCAAGAAAGGTAATAAGTTCCAGTGTCACCTGCGGTTCGTTTCCTTTTTTCTTCTCCCATGCCACGCATAACGCTGTGTATACAGCTCAAAGGAATAGCCTACACCGCTATCACTTTGTCGCTGGGAGCCTTGTGACTGTGTAGGTCGGAGCAGCTGAATTTCGCCCTCCAGAGGCTGCGACAGTAGTAGTCTTGCTCTTTTCCCGTTAGCGCCCCTGCGGCGTCTCTTTTGGTTTGAGACCCGGTGCGGTCTAACAATGCTCTAATTTCTCCCGGTCCACGTTAAGGTTATTGTAGCAGTTTGTTTATAGGTTTTGATGAATGGTATTTAAGTTGTGATTTGTCGGGTAGACAGTGATTGCGCTCTCTTCTCCCCAAATCACATTACCTCAGTTTACTGGTAAGACAGTGATGGCAGTGTTGCTTCCCGCAACCGTTTTTCTGTTTTGTTTTGTTAATGGCATCGTAGTGACCCGTAAACCCACTTTTGGAGTGAGGGCCCGGTTAGCCTGGTGTTAACACATGTTTGTTGATTACACTCTGCTTGGTTAGACGGTGTGTCCGCCCTCTTTCCCAGGCTTATTAGCGCTACTATCTGGTTTTTCGTGAGAGAAACCACCAGTCGTTTGGGCCAAGATGTGCTTGCACACCCTTGGCCTAAGGGCCTCCTTTATGCCTTTCCATCGCTACCTCTGATTTTGCTGAGAGTTCTTCAGGAGGGCTGCATGTTGTTGGTGGTTGCCCCCTTCAGGCCAGCTCGGACATGGTTCCCCCTACTGTTTCAGCAATCCATTTTGTCTCCCCAACAGGAAAGATCTATTGTCCCAGCAGGCGGGTCAGGTTTGGCATCCCAATCCTCACCGCCTTCGCTTGTGTATTTGTTCACTGAAAGACCCGAATCACTACTGAGCAGATGTGCGCAACCTGTCAGGCAGACCATCCTGAATGCCAGAGCGCAGTCCATTCCTTGTGACTATGCTGGTATAAGTCATTCAGTGCTTTAAGCACCGCCTCTGGTGGTCAGTAGGGATGAAATAGAATGAAAGTTGTGAATGTAACTGTTTCTAGTTCTACGTCTTGTCACTCAGAATCCTTGTGTTCCTGTGAGAAGATTCTGTAGGAAACAAACCTCGGGTGACACCAGAACTTATTACCTTTCTTGGGTCACCCAAGGTGTCACAGGTGACATTGTTGGTATGCGAAGGGAACATTGAGTGCTTTAAGCAACTCTGGCAGTCATTCAGAATTTATAGAACTGTAGTTACATTTGAAACTTTCATTTGTCTGTGTACCCGTCTGTCTGTCTGTCTCACCTGTACCTGTCTGTACTGTGTCTGTCTGTCTCAGGTTCTCTATCCAGCAGCTCAGTGATCAGTCGTCTGTTGGTAAACTCTGACCCCTTCAGCTCTGACCCTGATAACATGTGAGCCTGTGACATCATCAGCTCAGTTCCTCCCCTTCCTGTTATCGTGGTAACACTGGGTATCTTTCAGGGACTGCTACACTGAGAAATGTGTGATGAACAACTACTTTGGAATTGGTTTGGATGCAAAGATCTCCCTGGATTTTAATAATAAGAGGGACGAACACCCAGAGAAGTGTCGGTAGGACATATAGACCTACATACATACAGACCTACAGACACATACAAACCTACAGACAGACAGACCTACAGATACAGATAGACTTACAGACACATACAGTGGGGCAAAGAAGTATTTAGTCAGCTACCAAATATAGAAGTTCTCCCACTTAAAAAGATGAGAGAGGCCTGTAATGTTCATCATAGTTCTACCTATGAGAAAAAAATTCCAGATAATCACATTGAAGTATTTTTAATGAATTTATTTGCAAGTTATGGTGGTAAATAAGTATTTGGTCAATAACAAAAGTTCACCTCAATACTTTGTAATGTACCCTTTGTTGGCAATGACAGAGGTCAAACGTTTTCTGTAAGTCTTCACAAGGTTTTCACACACTGTTGCTTGTTTTTGGCACTGCAGGATTTAAGTCCCTGGTGGCGTAGTGTGTTTCTGATGGTAGCCTTTGTTATTTTGGTCCCAGCTCTCTGCAGGTCATTCATTAGGTCCCCCAGTGTGGTTCTGAAATTTTTGCTCACCGTTCTCATGATCATTTTGACCCCACGGGGTGAGATCTTGCGTGGAGCCCCAGATGGAGGGCGATTATCAGTGGTCTTGTATGTCTTCCATTTTCTAATAATTGCTCCCACAGTTGATTTCTTCACACCAAGCTGCTTACCTATTGTAGATTCAGTCTTCCCAGCCTGGTGCAGGTCTACAGTTTTATTTCTGGTGTCCTTTGACATGTCTTTGATCTTGGCTATAGTGGAGTTTGGAGTGTGACTGTTTGAGGTTGTGGACAGGTGTGTTTTACACAGAAAACAAATTCAATCAGGTGCCATTATTACAGGTAATAAGGGGAGGACAGAGGACCTCCTTAAAGAAGAAGTTACATGTCTGTGAGAGACACAAATCTTGCTTGTTTGTAGGTGATTAATTACTTATTTTACTGAGGCATTTACCAATTAATTCATTAAAAATCCTACAATGTGATTTTCTAGATTTTTTTTCTCATTTCATTTCTCATAGTTGAGGTTTACCTATGACAAAAATTACAGGCCTCTCATCTTTTTAAGTGGGAGTACTTGCACAATTGGTGGCTGACTAAATACTTTTTTGCCGCACTGTACAGACAGAGTCCTGATGTGTCTGTCTGTCCTTAGGAGTCGCACTAAGAACATGATGTGGTACGGAGTTCTGGGAACCAAAGAACTGCTACACAGAACCTACAGGAACCTGGAACAGAGAGTCCTGCTGGAGGTCAGTAACGGACCATCAACTGTTCCTCAACTGACCATCAACTGATTGTCTGTCTGTCTGTGTTTCAGTGTGACGGACGTCCCATTCCTCTGCCCAGTCTCCAGGGAATTGCTGTGCTCAACATTCCAAGCTACGCTGGAGGAACCAACTTCTGGGGAGGAACCAAAGAGGACGATGTAGGTTCCTGGTAGATGGTTCCCTCTAGATAGTTCCTAGTAGATGGTAACTAGTTGATGGTTCCCTCTAGATAGTTCCTAGTAGGTGTTCCCTTGTAGAATGTTCCCTTGTAGAAGGTACCCTTTTAGATGTTTCCCTCAAGATGGTTCCTATTAGATGGTTCCTTGTAGATGGTTCCTTGTAGATTGTTCCCTTGTAGATGTTCGCTGTAGGTTGTTTCGTCGTAGATGTTGCCTTGTAGATTGTTCCCTGTGGATGGTTCCCTGTAGATAGTTCCCTTGTAGATTGTTCCCGGCAGATTGTTCCGTTAGGTTGTCCTGGTAGATGGTTCCATGTAGATGTTTGCTGTAGATTGTTCTTTTGCAGATTGTTTCCTTGTAGATGGTTCTTTTTAGATTGTTCCCTTGTAGATGATTCCCTGTCTATGGTTCCCTATAGATTATCCCTGTAGATTGTTCCATGTAGATGGTTCCCTTGTAGATGGTTCCCTTGTAGATGGTTCCCGGTAGATTGTTCCCGGTAGATGAAGTCCTGTTTGATGGTTCCTGGTAGATGATGTCCTTGCAGATGGTTCCTGGTAGATGGTTCCTGGTAGATGGTTCCTGGTAGATGGTTCCTGGTAGATGATGTTCTGGTAGATGGTTCCTGGTAGATGATGTCCTGGTGTCTCTTGTCTGTCAGACATTTACAGCTCCATCCTTTGATGATAAGATCCTGGAGGTCGTGGCTGTGTTTGGGAGCATTCAGATGGCTGTGAGCAGAGTGATCCGCCTCCAGCACCACCGCATCGCACAGGTTCTCACACACACACACACACACACACACACACACACACACACACACACACACACACACACACACACACACATACAGTCACACAGTCCCACCTGTGGGGTGCTCACGTGTGTGTGTGTGTGTGTGTGTGTGTGTGAAACTGTGCGATGTGGTGTGTGTCAGTGTCGTACAGTAAAGATCACAGTCCTTGGAGACGAGGGCGTTCCGGTGCAGGTTGATGGAGAAGCTTGGGTCCAACCTCCAGGATACATCAGAATCCTCCACAAGAACCGAACCCAGACCCTCACCAGGGACCGAGTGAGTCCTCACCATGTCCTCACCATGTCCTCACCATGTCCTCACCATGTCCTCTCCATGTCCTCTCCATGTCCTCTCCATGTCCTCTCCATGTCCTCACCATGTCCTCACCATGTCCTCTCCATGTCCTCTCCATGTCCTCACCATGTCCTCACCATGTCCTCACCATGTCCTCACCATGTCCTCTCCATGTCCTCACAATGTCCTCACCTTGTGTTCCAGGCATTTGAGAACACACTGAAGTCGTGGGAGGACAAGCTGAGGTGTGAGGTCCCTCCGTGTCCTCCGTCCTTCCAGCCTGAGACCCTCTCTGAGGACCAGGCGTCTCTGGTCAGAGAGTTTGGACAATCAGCTGGAGCTCTGATCCACAGGTACTGGTTCACCTCAGCTATTGGTCAACACTGGTTATAACTGGTTAACTGACTAGTTTTATTAACCTGGTTACTGTATTACTGGTTAACTATAGTTATCTCTCGTCTCTGTCCCAGTATTCGTCAGGTGGCCCAGTTTCATCCCAGTCTGGAACAGGAACTGGCTCACGCTGTCAACGCAAGTTCAAAGGTCATGGACGTGGTTTACAACGACACTAAGAACGGCAGGGTAACTACTGACCATCTGTAACTACTGACCATCTGTAAGTGTGTGTGTGTCTGAGTGTCATTAACTACTGACGGTCTGTACCTGTCTGTCTCAGGCTCTGAGTGTGTCTGTAGTTCATCAGATGGTTCTAAATGTCAAAGCGTTGGTCAGTGAGACGGAACTGCTGCTGGACGGGAACATGTACATGGTACTACACACTATACTACACACTACTACACTATTACACATTACTACACTACTACACACCACACTCTACACACTACTTCACACTCTACACATGCATCCTGGACCTGGTCCTTAATCTGCATGCGTGCGTGCGTCTGTGTGTGTTTGTGTAGCAGCTGGAGGCTCCTCAGCAGCTCCTCATGTCGTCTACTCTGAGTTCAGTGTCTGTGAAGCTTCAGCAGCTGTCCAACGTGTCCTGGTCAGGACCAGTTCTCCAGTCTTCAGAGACCCAGGTCAGTCCATCAGTACCCCACAACAGAGCACAGCTGTGTACTGACTGGCTTGTCTTTCCCTGTGTCTGTAGGAGTCTCTCCTGGACTTCTCCAAACGTTCTCGTTCAGGTTCAAAGTTTCGTCTCGTTCCAAAATTCAAAAAAGACAAAAACAACAAAAACAAAGAGACCAGTTCATCACTTTCTGTACCAGGTATGTCTGTAGGTCTGTCTGTACCAGGTCTGTCTGTACCAGGTATGTCTGTAGGTCTGTCTGTACCAGGTATGTCTGTCTGTACCAGGTATGTCTGTCTGTACCAGGTATGTCTGTACCAGGTCTGTCTGTACCAGGTCTGTCTGTACCAGGTATGTCTGTAGATCTTTCTCTACCAGGTATGTCTGTAGGTCTGTCTGTGCCAGGTCTGTCTGTGCCAGGTATGTCTGTAGCTCTGTCTGTCTGTACCAGGTCTGTCTTTAGGTATGTATGTAGGTATGTATGTCTCAGTTATGTCTGTACCAGGTATGTCTGTGCCGGTGTGTCTGTATCAGGTATGTCTGTAGGTCCTGTTTTCAACCCTTATCAGGATCATATCAGATAACCTTTAAACACACACTTTCTGTTATTCATAAAGACAACAGGTGAGAATAATTCAAAGAAAAAAGAAAAAAAGGGGGGGAAACAAAACAAAAAATGAAGTAAATAAATTAAAAAACAAAAACCAGGTATGTGACCAGATTACTTTGGAGTGAGAAGATTAATATGTGAGTGAGTTCAGCTAATGTTATTGCATGATTTTGGCCTCATCAGGTTTCCATTGAGTAAAACATATTTCTTAAAGCATACAGTATGTGGTTTATTTCTCAGTCCACATATTGTATGTTGGGAGTTTGGTTTTAGCCAATTACTTGTAATACATTTATTTGCTGCTGTTGTCATTATTTGTAAGAGATATTTTTAATCAATCATTGTCTGCCGGTATTAGGCCCTTAATTACCACTTTAGGATCTTTAGCTACATTTTTAGGAGCTTCAAAGACATCGTCCAAAAATCGTCTCCATTTTGTACATGTCCAGAACATGTGAGTATGACGAGTGTCACGTAAAATCGGGAGCGTGTATGTCGCGGCCAACGCCTTGCCGTGCGGATCAAACCGCGCTGACCAACTGGAGAAGAATTTGCCTCTTACCGCGTCTATCCCATTCACCAAGTAAAATTCCTCGTGTGTATAACATACATTACATGGCCAATAAAGTTGATTCTGACTTTGTCTGTAATCTGGCCGTGCAAACATTTCGTGACGCATCCGGTGTGAACGTAGCCTAAGACTGTGCCTCATTCTTTGTTTTTAGTTAAAAAGTTCCTCAGTTGTACAAATATAAAGAAATGTGTCCTATGGAGATAGATTTTTTCTTTAATTTGTTTAAATGATTTAAGATTCCCCTCCTTAAGACGCTGATGGAGACTTTTGAAACACATTACAGTTCATTCAGGAAAAAGTCTATAACTCCGCTTTATTTATGTGTGGGAATTTGCATAACGTAGCAGGGATAAAAGCATATATAATAATAGAAATAGAATACTACATATGATCGCAAACTAACTTGCGTTACTGCTTGGTCAGTTTCAGTCCATGGAGGCCAGTGTAGTGATGAACACAGCTGATCTGTTCTTAAAGTCACACACCTCAGGGTGCAGAGCCAGCAGCACAGCTGGGTGGAGTTCTATGACTTCGTTATTGGTCAGAGTTCCTATTTTAGGAACAGTTCTACATCAGGATCTCAAATATGGAAAAAAATATTAGAAAATAAATAATGTCCATTCTCAGAAGCAAAGTGGATGTCCCATCCTTTAGCACAGAATAGTTTCACTCCTGTAGACTTATTCCATCCGACTTTTGATCCATTGAAAAATGCCAAACTTTAGCCATCAGTATTTAAACTGATATCATGTAACTAAATTAGTTATATGATTTTAAAAAGCAGGATTTAACATATTGTTATATAAACTAACTCACCCTAGCTTTGGTTAGTTAAAGTCCACAGGTAAATCTGACTGGTAACAGAAATAGAAGGCTCCGGAATGTCTAATGGAATTCTGTCCTTAAAGTCACTCACCTCCAGATGCAGAGCCATCAGCACAGCTGGTCAGAGTCCATCCTAGAACTCAGCGCTGAAAGAAATGCCATGACTTCATTATCTAGGCTCTACACTTCAGCAGCCTTTTTTCCTCCAGGGTAAAGAACCTTAATCCATACTTAAATATGGGGCATTCTCCAGATTCCCCATACCTGGAGACTTTTTTAGTATGTACTGTAAGTATGTCTCCTCACGGTAAATCCTGTTGGATCCATCTTAGCCGTGTCCACACAGAGTTCCAGCTGGTGTTGGTTTAAGTCCAGATGATTCCTCTTCATCTGACCTCAGCTCCTTCTTCTAACAGCTCCAGAATCCACAGAGATATATAGAGATTAGCCCAAGTCATCGTCCCAGTGTGAATCTACGTAGAAAGCACTGCTCTTTATTTAAACCACACCTCCTCCTCAGGCCTCCACTCACTGTCAACCTTTGTCCCATTTTATCACTTGCTCGGTCCCGACCTTTAGTAAAACACATTTTTATGTAATATAGAATCATTATAGTAACCAAAAACAATACATGTTTTAAAAGACAGTCATGACAAACACATTGATATGAATTACATGTTCTTCAGATGTTTCTGTTCACGCTGATCATGTTAAAGTTACATTAATTAAAAGAGTTTGATTAACAGTTCCATCTTTTCATAACAGCACCTGATACAGTTTGTCATAGTGGAAAAATACTGTCAGTTACTGACAGAGTTACAGATACAGTTACTGACAGTCCGTAACTGTCTGTACTTCTCTGTGTCTGTAGTCTGTCAGTAACTGTATCTGTAACTCTGTCAGTAACTGTATCATCAACTGTATCAGTAACTGTCTGTACCTCTCTGTGTCTGTAGTCTGTCAGTGGGGGACGGCAGAGGTTGGGGCGTGGCTAGACGCTCTGTGTCTGTCAGAGTACAAGAACATTTTCATTGGTCACGACGTCCGAGGAGCCGAGCTTGTCCAATTGGAGCGCAGAGACCTGCAGGTGCTAACCGCTAACAGCTAGCCGGGTCTGTCACTTCCTGTCTGAGTCCCAGTGTGTTCTGTTTCAGGACCTCGGAGTCTCCAAAGTGGGTCACATGAAGAGGATCCTCCAGGGGATCACAGAGCTCAACCAGAACCAGGACTGAACAGAACCAGGAGCACACATTGTGTGAATCACTTCCTGTTTACTAAACTCTACCTCATCCTATGACATCACATTAGTTTTACTTTTAAGTATAAAAGATATAAAATTGTAAATAAGTGTTTATGAAGTTTATTGATCATCAGGAACTACGACAGGCTGCTTCATATTACTGATCAACTCCAGGACCAGAACCTCTGGACCCAATCAGTGCCTTAGACTAGCCCCAGCAGCCAATCAGGAGTTAGGAGTTAACTCCAATAGACCAATCACTGCCTTTCAAAGAGCTCTGAGCCTGCCCCTCATTTCTTAGCCAATCACAAACTCTCTGACATATCACATGATTCAGAGGATGAACCTCATTGGTTCCTGGAGGCGTCAGTTCTGCAGTGCCTTGTTATTGTTTGTATTTATTAATGTGTGTGTGTGCTGGGCCTCAGCTGTAAATATACACACACGTAGAGGTTAGCTCTGTGAGACGGTTGGATGATGGAGGGATGATGGTTGGATGTGACACCTGAAGTGATGAGAGGAAGGAAGCTGGAAATCAAACACTGCTACAAAATAAAAGCCTTTTAGACTCATTTCTTTATTTCATCAAAAACAACAAACACGTTAAGAAACTACGTCAACATCAAAAATAGGCTTCTGTTATTTAATGTAAACATTTAAAGGAAGTCAAACACAACGCTCTTTCAAAATAAAGTTTCTCTCTCAGTAAAGTCGGTATGCCTCCCTCTCGTGGTGAGTGCAGAGAGACACCATTACTTACTGTATTAACAAAATAGGAGCCTTTTTTTACAATTACAAAATAAATAAACGTAAACTGAACACAGGTGGGGGGAGGAGCTACGGCGTGCGCAGAATGAGTTTGTTCTTCTTTGGTTCCAGGAAGTCCTCCAGCAGAGCGGCTGTGACTTTGTTCAGCTCCTCCTCCAATAGGGATGCATCGCTGCAACACAGTGATGACATCATCACACCTGCACTGATGAGATCATCAGTCTGATGACATCATCACACCCCCACTAACCTCTCTCCTGGGGCCCCGCGGAGCTCTGTGTAGAACTTAATCTTTGGTTCGGTGCCGCTGGTTCTCAACGTGGCTACGGCACCGTTTTGTAGTGTGAAGGTAATCATGTGACCGCTCTTTGCCACCGGGAGGATCTGAGGTATGACATCAAGTTCATTGAATGTTTAAAACAAACATCCAACATTTAAAACCCACATCCAACATTTAGGGGGTAAACTACAAAGCTACATTTCCTCTTATCGCGCTAACTTCCGAGATTTAATCAGTGTGTGCTGTCTTACGGAGCTAAATCACCACGGTAACTTAGGCTGAACGACTAACCTGGTTGGGACTAGGTTTTGTTCTGGCTAGGATCTTAGCGAGTACTAAAGCCCTGCCTCCTGACCAATCAGCTGTCTTAGAAAACGACCTGCCCACTGATAGAAGATCCTGGTTGGTGCAGATCTGACAGTTGAGTTTAGGATTATTTAGAAAGATTATTGATGGATAAATACAATCCTTTCATTTAGTAATGACACCCTTTAGGAAATATAGATTTATATCTGATGGACTGATCTACTGTCAGCTGATGAAGTCTGTGTCTCCGTATGCGCGTGAAGTCATTCATTCATAAGCTACAGTGAGGCTGACAGCATCAGCAGTAACATACTACAGTGAAACAATGTGTTCTCATCCCAGTGTGTGATGAATAAATCTACTCAAATAGAAAAACGTGTGTGCTGTAATAAAGGGAAACTAATTAGATGGATTAATATCATAAATAATTTCACACTTTTACGCATTAACAGTGTCAGCAGCTTCCTGTCTGGGTTCTTTCATTCCTGCCTTTTCTGTAACAAAAGTGTTGTTTTTGGTCTGAATTATGGAATTTATATATTCATCATTTTAAACTTAAGCAACACCTAACCTGGTCGGAACTAGGTTATGAAGTGGATCAGGTCTGAGCGAGTATAAAAGCTCCGCCTCCTGATGCGCGCTGCAGTAACTAAGCTGTTCCTCCTGTAAAGACGATCGCTCTGCCAGTTTTCACCATTGTAGTGATTTGTCAGACGCTGCAATCTCCACCACTTTTATGGGAGCGCACACGTCGCCAGGCTGAAAACACTTAAATTAGCGTGTTGTTGTTGACCTTCGTAAGACAGCTTCTCTGACCGGGAATGTTTGGTTAGGTTAAGCCCGCTAACGTAAATTAATCCAGGATATAATTATCTAGCTTTGTAGCATAGGCCCTCATGATCACAACATGTTTCTATTGGATCTATCATAGATATTTTTTAGGGCCATTAGAACACAGGCCCCGCCTCTTACAGATCTGCCGTCTGATTGGCTGCTGTCGTATCCCGTGTTGATGTCACGGACGGCGATGATGGGGACTCCGCCCACGCTGCAGGGGTACGAGGACGTGGCGGGGAAGCAGCGGAGGCGGCTGAAGATGCGTTGGATGGTGGGCGGGTCTCTGCACGTCACGTATGACGTCCTGGTCACATGACACCCGTACCTGTGGGAGGAGTCAGGAGTCACATGACCTGCTCTCTAAACAAAGGCCCAAATGGGGCGGGACCTACATGTGGTAGATGTGGAGCAGCTGCTGAGTCAGCGTTGACTTCCTGTGGTGGAGAAACGAACACATTTCAGCCACAACCGCCGCAGAACTCACTCCATCCTTCTCAGGAACCCAGGAACCACAGAGGAACCCTGCAAAGAACCAGAACCTGCTGGAGGACCAGAACCAGAAACAGGACTAGGACCAGGGTTCTACTCACCAATGGATTCCTCAAAGGAGAAAAGGACTTCATGACCTTCTTCACACAGGTCGTGGATCTTGTTCCCGATCCATTTAAACCCTGGGAGCGTTTCCTACAGGAAGGACACACCTTCATCATCATCATCATCATCTTCCTCCTCATCCTCAGCTCCATGGTGTGTGGTTGCTGGTACCTGGTAGTTGAAGCCCTCGGTGGAGGCCATGGTCTGGAGGATTCTGGAGGAGACGCAGGTGGCCAACATGTAGACGTTGTTTGGTTCAACATTTGGATGTGTGTGTTTCCAGTTGAAAAACATCCACCAGCCCAGCAGAGCAGCCACCTGGTTCCCTGAGAACACCGTCCACCTGCTGGGCCACGCACCACAGTGTTAGAACCATAAACCGTCACACCTCTGAGCATGCTATGTGCTAAGCTAACGTGGGACTGGTACTGAACCAAACATGTAGGACTGGTGGCTACAGGCTAAGCTAACCAAACATGTGGGACTGGTGGCTACATGCTAAGCTAACCAAACGTGTGGGACTGGTGGCTACGTGCTAAGCTAACCAAACACGTGGGACTGGTGGCTACGTGCTAAGCTAACATGTGGGACTGGTGGCTATGTGCTAAGCTAACATGTGGGACTGGTGGCTAAATGCTAAGCTAACCTAACACGTGGGACTGGTGGCTACGTGCTAAGCTAGGATGAAGCACACTTTGTTTAATGTCTGACACTCACCCGTCCACCCTCTCGGCCACAGCCAGGCGGTCTGCATCGGGGTCGGTTGCCAGAACAATGGTGGCTCCTTCAGACTCAGCCAGTTGGAGGGACAGTTTCTGAGGATGGACCAGGGATGGATCAGAGGACAACCAGGACCAGCACCTGGACCCCCTACCCCTGACCTACCAGCACGGAGTGGCCCTCCTCTGGGTTGGGGCAGTGTACAGTGGGGAAGGCGGGGTCAGGCTCCTTCTGCTGGGGGACGGGGATGGGGGGTGTGAATCCGAACTCTCGGAAGGTGTCCTGGACGAAGACGTGACCCACGCCGTGGAACGAGGAATGAACGATCTTCAGAGGACATATGGAGTTCAGGGCCCTGTGAGGGACAGGATGGGACACGTTAAAATGTCCTCATTGGCTCCTCCCACTGAGAGTGTCCGCAATTGCTCCTCCCACTGACTTGTGGAAGCAGAGGGAGGACAGCTGCTCCATGTAACAGCGGCTAATCTGATGGATGGGGTCCGTCCTCAGGGGGCTGCGCTGCACTAACTCATGGTCCCAGCAGAGGGCGCCCCACGGCTGAAGCTCCTCCTCCACGCTCTGCAGCACCTGCTTATCATGTGGGGCCAACACCTGGGCCCCATTAGACCAGTACACCTGGGGGGGGGGGGGGGGGGGGGGGTTAGTGTGTGTGTACCTTGTACCCATTGTGTGTGTGTGTACAATGTGCATGTGTGTGCACCTTGTATCCATTGTCCTCCTTCATGTTGTGTGATGCTGTGATCATCACTCCAGCAGCTGCTCTGAGCTTCTTCACAGCGTATGGCTACACACACACACACACACACACACACACACACACACACACACAAAGTGCTCTCTGCTGTCAGGTCTCATGTAAACACACAGTAATCAGATTACTCTTCTCACCACAAACGGTGTGGGGACGTATGATGAGAACAGGTGAACAGGAACATCTCTGCTGAGGAGAACTGATGATGTCAGCGCCGCCAACCTATCACACAGCAGGACCTGGTTCAGGTGACCCCCTTCAGGTGTCTGAGGGGGGGGTCATGTGACTCACCTGGAGCTGCTACAGCCGCTTTCTTCCTGCGCTCTAACATCAAAGCCAACAACCACTCCTTTGATCCTCAGATCAGACACACACCTGTTCAGGTAAGAGTACAGACCCTACACACACACACACACACACACAGAGCTGTTACCTGCAGGCCCCGCCCCTCCCCTCCTCTAGGCCCCGCACTCACCTGAGTGGTCTGGATTACAGTCAGGTCATTGATCCGGTTGAATCCGGCACCCATCGGGGCCCTGAGTCCAGCCGTACCAAAGCTCAGTCTGCTGAGGAGGCGGGACCTCAGGTCGTCATAGAGACCGCGGGACACCAGGGACTGGATCTGAGCCCGAGTGAAAGGGTTCTACAACAGAACCAGCAGAGATGGAATGTTAGAGAACACAGGAACTGGACCATCTGTTAGTGTGTGACATCACAGGAACTGGAGCAGGAGCAGAGAGACCTGTTGGTTAGGGAGGTTCTGATCCTCCTCAGGTTAGAGAGAGAACATCAACTAGAACCACAACCTGAGACCATGTGGAACCTAAAGGTCACTGATCATCAACCATCACATTTATAGTTACAGCTAAATATACACACACATCTGTGTGTGTGTGCGTGTTGACATTTACATTAGAGGTCAGAGAAAACTGAGACAAGCTTTTAACTGTGTGTGTGTCTTTATTTAGTTCATTTAACGGTTTAGTTTGACTGTAATAGATGTGATTAAATGATGTTTTTAATGTAAATATGAACTGTAGATTGTGTTGTTCTTTAACTTCAGTTGATGTTAAACTAAAGTAACTCAACCAGTGTTTCCTTCTACTGGTCAGAACCGGCTTCATACTAGTCACATGACTACAGACCTGAGTAACTGACATGTGGTCATGTTCCTACTGACTGACAGACAGACAGACAGACGGTCAGTGTGTGTGTGTGTGTCTCACCCTGTCCCAGTTCATCCATCGCTGCACCGCGGCCTCCAGCTCACAGTCCGCCGCCCTCAGGCCGCTGAGCTGCGGCTCTTTGGGGTCGGTACTAGTGTCGGTAGAGTGTGTGTCTGTAGCACACACATACACACCTGCTGAGCTCAGCATGTCGTTTCCTTCACAACGTAAACAGAGAAGCTCACAGAAGGAAGGAGCCAGCAGCTTCCGGTGGGTTCTTCACAATAAGAGCCACTTAAGCAGCCTCAGTTCAGAGTTCATCCTCCGTGTGTTTGTGTGTTCTCTCCTTAGGTCACAGATGGCCCCACCCACATTGATGATGATGATGATGATGATGAGCATGGTTTCTAATGTGATGTGTTTCTTTTGTTATTTTCTCTGTAGATCACACTGTGGTTTCACAGCGACCCACTAAGCAGGGGTTCTCAACCCCTTTTGGGGTCGTAAGACACTGGGAGGAGGTCCCCAGATGGATTCAAGTAACTAAGAATATTTTACCCTTTTTCTGCAATGACACCAAACTCCAAAAATCTCTCCCCTTTATTCCCCCTTATAGATGGTCCTGTCTCCACATGACTGTTCTTCAATGTTCATGTCTGTGTTCAACCACCTTCAGCTACAGTGGTGGTCCCCGCTCTCTGGGACCTTTATTATGAAAAGGTTGAGAACCACTGCTGTAAAGCTTGTTCTTGTCATGGTGCAGCTGTATCTACTAATGTGGTAAAGTGGGGGCATGAAACTGTTACACAAAAAGCTCATGTGACCTTTACCTGAGAACAGAGGCGTGGCTAAACAACAAAGATCATCAAATACAGTAAATTCAGATTAGATCAAATAAAACAAATGATGTTTTTATTGGTTTTCATTGGTTGACAGATGAGTTTAGGTTAGCTCCGCCCACAGGTGTCTTCCCCCCCCCCCCCTCAGGCCCCACCCTCTCCCCAGAGCTCTGCACTCCCATTGGTCAGCTGACAGTCAAAGACCTCACTGAAGCAGGTGAGCAGGTGAGGGACCACCTCGGCCACGCCCACATCTCTGCTGAGCTCAGCACTGAGCGAGGTGACGCCTTTACCCACAACACCGCAGGGAACGATGTGTGAGAACCACGACAAGTCAGTGTTACAGTTCAACGCCACGCCATGAGACGTAATGTAGCGGGAGCAGTGCACGCCTGGGTAAACAACACAAGGTCAACAACAACACATGGTAAACAACAACACAAGGTCAACAACAGTAAACGCACCGATGGCACAGATCTTTCTCTCTCCAACCCACACTCCAGTGTGTTCACTCGTTGTCGCATTGACTCCAAACTTCCTGCAGAGGGCGATGATGGTGAACTCAAGCTGAGACACATACCACCTAATGCTCTACACACACAGAGAGAGAGAAACACAGTTATTAATACATAATGATGACTAAGGCTCAAGCTGTTAGGAGGTGTTTTAGATGTTTTATATTTTAAAAGACTTTTGAAATGTTCAGTCACAGTCTGCTTTGATCTATAATCTCTATAATCCTTTAACATCTCTACTGAGGCAGTGGTTGGTTTACATCATACCTTTAGGATAGAAGAGCGTGTTAAAGTATTTTTATTTAAACATCATATATAAACAGGCATTCCACAGGGCACCGTCCTGGGACCATATGTTTAGTCTCTTCATAAATGACTTATTGTCCCTAATCTGTTGCGGTGTCAATTAGCAACTCTCCGCTGACCATGCCCCTTCTAAGTCACTTGATCAAGTGTAGATGTGCGTGCGTGTGTGTGTGTGTATTTCATTTGAATGCTAGAACATTCTTTTTGCATGTCAAATTTTATTTGGAAGTAAAATCATTTCTTTTTAAATGATTTTGAAGACTAAATTTTAAAAATCTTAAGAAGGTGGTGAGAGTGTCCCCATAATTCTAATCATTATATATTTACATTTTATTACCCTTTGTACATGTTTGCTTTGTGTGTGTGTGTGTGTATATATGGTAGTAGTTGTACCCCCTTTCCACCACCCCCCAAAAAAATTACCAGCTGCTCCTAAATTGTAGCAAAAGTATGTCACAAAACACAATATTCAATAAACCACTAAAACATAGTAAACAGATTTATAAAACACATGCAATGGATATGGGAGTCAGTATGTTATTGCGTTTTTTTCAACCTTGGGGTCAGGGCCCCATGTGAGGTCGCCTGGAATTAAAATGGGTCACCTAAATGTCTAATAATTGGTAAAACAAAAACAAAAACAAAAAAAAACTTAAAATTCTATTTTTTTTTTAATTATTATTATTATTTTTCAAATACACATCGCACACAAAAAAAAATATCAAATAACTGTATCTTATACTTTTTCAAATATAGATATAGTTCAAATAAAATGCAGTATAAAAATATCTAGGGTGGCACATTTGTCACTGGCTACTCTGTATTTAGAATACACACGAATAAAACATGATCAAAAAATAATTAAAGAAAATAAAATGTCTCTGGGGTCACTGGACATTTGTCAAATCAAATTGGGGTCACGGCCCGAAAAAGGTTGGAAAGTAAAAAGAAAGCTTATATAATAATAATAATAGAATACTAGTACAGTTTCCGGGCGAACAAAAAAAATATATACATAACTTACAGTAAGGGCCCAACAAGATGGTTGGTACCCAAGGCCCAAAATGTGGTGCTACGGCCCTGGTTGTGTGTGTTCTGACCTTTCTGAACCGTGTGAGGTCCAGTATCGGGTAGACCACTATCTGACCCGGACCATGGAAGGTGATGAGTCCTCCTCTATTGGACCGCTCTACGTCAGCACCGAGGAGGCGGAGCCTGTGCAGCTCGGTGTCGGGATAGGCACCGCCCCTCAGCCCGGTGGTGTAAACGGGCCGGTGTTCACAACAGGAGGGCGGGGGGAGAACCGGAGCGGAGCCGCTCCACACACACCTGCTGCTGCCGCACGGCAGCCTGGTAGGACCGCAGACCGAGGTTGAAGACCTCCACCACGGGACGGGCCGCTTCCTTCTACACACACGCACACACTGTTGTTTCATGAATAAGTCCTCAGCGCAGGGGCTGATGGGAGCTGTAGTTCATTGTTTGTCTTGTTCGGTGGTCAGAGCTGTGAATGATCTCTGCTGCCCCCACAGGCCCCTCAGATCACTGCAACACGACATATCAGTTATATTTATAGATATATTTACATTTTTACTATTAATAAACACACTCAGAGCTGTAAAGTCTGGAAAATACTCTGGTCTGAGTCATATTCTCTCCATCATTAGTCTATAATCAATTAATGAGGAATAGGGGTCTGTCCTACGAAGCTGGATCAATAGGGGTTTTCATGGCGCGTCATCAACCCGGAAGTCGCCATATAGAGATAAGCAGCTGGTTTACAAACTGCACACAAATGAGCAAATCCCGAATTTTGAGAGGAAATGGTGAACTATAACCGTGTTTTTGGCTGTACTAATTGGTCAGACCGTGAAAAACGTGGTTATATAGACTGCCAAAAGTTACTACTTCGTAGCGGACGCTGCTGGTATGAGGCTCCGCTACTCCAGCAGCCTACGAAGTAGCGGAGCCTCGTACCAGCGGAGGAGACGTAAGCGGTGAGATCAGAATCAGGGCAGGGAGTGCGGGGTTAGCAACCAAGCTAAAAGCTAATCCTCACAGAACGCCAGTTCCTTCCATTCCGTGTTCTAATGTCCGCTCTCCGGAGAACAAACGACTACCTGAAGCTGGATTTAAATGCAAGACGGGAGATGAGGGCGGCGGTATTTGTATATACACCAATAATACTGGTGCAACAACGGTGAGCTAGTCTCATGTCACTGCTCTCCTGATGTAGAAACTACTGACTATAAAATACAGGCATTGTTCTTCCCTGATCTGTTTAAACTTTGGCAATCTATAAAACTCTACGTTTTTTCATGGTCTGACCAATTAGTACAGCCAAAAACACTGCAATAGTTCACCATTTCCTCTCAAAATTTGGGATTTGCTCGTTTGTGTGCTGTTTGTAAACCGGCTGCTTATCTCCAAAATGGCGACTTCCAGGTTGATGACGCGCCGTGAAAACCCTGTTTATCCTGGTTCAGTATATAATCCCAGCGAGTTCATTTTCTCTCTCTCTTTTTTTTTAAAAAAAAATAATATGTTAAGGTTTAATTATTCAGACAACTTTTCAGGAAATTTACTTTGATCTCTTTGCATGTTTTGACTTCCTACTGTCAGTCTTCCTCAGAGGCATATATATATATATATATATATACATAGGTGGAAAGAAAAAAAAAAAAAAAAAAAACGTGAGCACGCACACACACTCGCTCCCGCGCTGAGCGTTGGTCTACAGATCAGCCAATCAGCGGCCGCCAGCTCACACACAAAAATGGCGTCCCGAGGAGAGCGGAGCGGGTCTGTTGGAGAAGGTGAGAAAAACACACCTAACACGGTCTGTGTCTGTACCTGTACCTGTCTGTGTCTGTCAGGGCGCAGACTTTAGGAAGGAGCGGATAGTTTGATGTTAGCAGCCGATGCTAACATCAGGAACCTATGCTAACATCATGCTAACGCTAACCGGTAGCTGTGATGTTAGCTCAGGTTAACAGTTAGCTGTGACTGTCCCCATCACAGACACACTCGTCTGTAGTTACTCAGAGATAAACTAATCAGATGCTCATAAAGCTCAGTGTGAAGAATCTAAACAGACCGGAAGTTACAGCCATGTCAAAATAAAGCGGTTCATAGAAGACAGTTCCACGAGCATCACACACTTTATTCTGCGTGTGTACAATGATCGTGTTCATACATTATATGACTAGAGTTGAATTGTTTGTTACATGTGTGCATGAATGTAGATTACGTGTTAGTCCGTCACCAGTCAATCATAAAGTGTCAAGAACAGAGTTTTTTATTGTGTGTGTGTGTGTGTGTGTGTGTGTGTGTGTGTTGTGTGTGTGTGTGTGTGTGTGTGTGTGTGTGTCAGGGGAGGATCGATGAGAAACCAGTAAAGATTGATAAGTGGGATGGAGCAGCAGTGAAGAACTCTCTGGATGATGCAGCTAAAAAGGTGAGTGTAGTGTGTACTACTTATACTTGTTTACACAACAAAGCAACATATCAGTTTTTATTTAACTAACACATTCATGTTCATAAATCCTACTTTAACAGTCTTTGAACGCCTCATTTCTCACAGTTGGAGGTGTCATGGTCTGAGTTCACATCGTACTGAGATTATATATGCGCATGTGCATGCGCACTACTGAAAAAAAAAAAATTTAAAAAAAATTAATTTTTGTTTATTTTGTTAATTGGATTATGTTAGGGTTAGGATTATGGTTAGAATCTCAGTACGGAGTTAAACTCAGACCGTGACAGAAGATCAGATGCTTTTCAAAATAAAACGTTAGTGTTTCAGTTTTACATTAGGTCTGGGGATGAGAACCCTTGTACATGTCTGTATTATTTCTTTTAGATTTAGACTTTAATACTAAATCCTGTGTGTGCGTGTGTGTGTGTAGGGCTCCTAGAGAAGTATGGCTACGTGAGAGCTTCTCTCTGGTGGATGGTCGTCTGCTCATCTGTACGGTATCCTGTGTGTTTGCTATGCTAGCTCTACTGTGGGACTACCTCCATCCTTTCCCTGAGTCCAGGACGGGTGCTGGCCTGCTGCGTGCTCGCATATCCTCTTCATCATCCTCATCATCATCATAATTTAAAATGATTAGCACTCTAGCTGCTGCTGTAGACTATTTAGCTATTTAACTGTAATGATGTCTCAGGGATGCATGTGTAGTGTGTGCAGTATGGGAGATGTGTATGTTTTTATTTTTTACTTAGAAATGTTTAATTATAGATTCTATCATCCTGTGCTCTCATTGGTTGATCTCTCCTTGACTCCTCCCACCTACTTCCTGATGATGGGGGTTCTGACCCTCTACACGTCCTATAGGGAGAAGAACATCTTCCTCCTGGCTCTGCAGACGGACCCTGCTGGGATGGACCAGACCACCGCTGGGTGCTCTGCTCCTCCCTCAAGAGGTACACACTATACACTACTATACACACTATACACTACAAACACACTATTCACTATGCACTAATACACCCTATACACACACTACTACACACTACACACTACTACACACTATACACTACTACACACTATACACTACACACACTATACACTACTACACACTATTCACTATGCACTAATACACACTATACACACACTAATACACACTACACACTACTACACACTATACACACTACTACTACACACTATACACACTACTACTACACACTATACACACACTACTACACACTATACACACACTACTACACACTATACACACACTACTACACACTATACACACACTACTACACACTATACACTATGCACTAATACACACTATGCACCACTAATACACACTATACACTATGCACCACTAATACACACTATGCACCACTAATACACACTATACACTATGCACTAATACACACTATGCACCACTAATACACACTACACACTATTCACTATGCACTAATACACACTATGCACCACTAATACACACTATTCACTATGCACTAATACACACTATGCACACTATACACACACTACTACACACTATACACACTACTACTACACACTATACACACACTACTACACACTATACACTACACACACTACTACTACACACTATACACTATACACTACACACACTATACACTACACTAGTGGTTCCCACCCTTTCTTGTCTTGTGAACCCATTGAGTCTTTTTGTCATACATAACTACCTTCTCACTCATGTGTTCATGATTCTCCAAAAGTAGAACATAACACAACTGAATATTTAACGCAAGTAATTTTATTTCATCTTCATAAATTGAACAATTAATATTCAGGCATTATCTTCTTATTAAACATAAAATGATGTTGCCTTCAAGGCAATAAAATGATAAATATAAGAAATCATATTATAGTAAACGTTTATTATTAATACTGTATTATTAATACTAATACATTATGATTATGTTGTTATTAAAGAAAAAATAGTTGAAATTAGAAAAAAATAAGAAGAAATAAAAATAACAAGTAATATAAATAAAGAAATACAAAACAAACAATTAACCTGCTTGTGTTATATATAGTTTTTATGACATTTATGGCATTTAAATTGTAAAAAGAAGTCATTTTATTGAGGGACTTATGAAATGACTGAGAATATTTTTTATTATCTTGGAAATAAATTCCTAATTTTTCCACATACCCCCTGCAATGTGCTCACGTACCCCTGGCTGTGTACACTAAAGCCTGATACTGTATATGGTTCTGCGTCACGACGCAGAGGTTGTCCAACTGTACTTCTGCGTGGAAGCCCCACATCGCTATGCGATTAGCCGCCCTGCTGCTAGGGGGTTGTGGCTGTGTGTAGTTTCAGAGGAGCATTAAAAAGCCCTTGTTTATCTTCAGGTCACAGAAAATAATGTTTTATAAGCATCTTAAAATGGAATTTATTTTTGGATTATTACTTACCTACTGTACCTAACCATGTGTGTTTTGTTGGACACAGACATTGTAAGCGCGATTTTATACGGCCTATTTGTTCATTAATAATTAATTTTTATATGTTAGTTTTGTATTTCATGTTTTGTATATTTTGGTTAAAAGGAAATGATACATTTCATATGCAATATCTTGATTTAAAAACTATGTACATTTGTGAGAATTGAGCTATTTACAAAGAAAGAAAGAATGCATGTTATTTTGCCATAAGAGGGCGCAGTTGTATTGTTTTTGCCCATGAACAAGAAGTTGTTTGACTTGACGAAGAAGAATAAAAAAGTTGCAAGTTTGTTAGTGAAGTGCATTTTATGCCAAAAATTGACTTTGAACATTTACTTTGAAATTGAATGAATAATCTCAGCACAGAGGAAGTAGCAAAAATTCATTTTTCGATAGTGCGCATGCTCAGATACAATCTCAGTACGTGACAACGCCTACACCCTGTTTTATTTTGAAGGTTTGATGGCACCTACATTCTGAGTTTGTGTTTTATTTTGAAGGTTTGATGGCACCTACACTCTGAGTTTATTGTGTTTTATTTTGAAGGTTTGATGATGCCAACACTCTGAGTTTATTGTGTTTTATTTTGAAGGTTTGATGGCACCTACATTCTGAGTTTGTTTTATTTTGAAGGTTTGATGGCACCTACACTCTGAGTTTGTGTTTTATTTTGAAGGTTTGATGATGCCTACATTCTGAGTTTATTGTGTTTTATTTTGAAGGTTTGATGATGCCTACACTGAGTTTACTGTTTTATTTTGAAGGTTTGATGGCACCTACATTCTGACTTTGTGTTTTATTTTGAAGGTTTGATGGCACCTACACTCTGAGTTTATTGTGTTTTATTTTGAAGGTTTGATGATGCCTACATTCTGAGTTTATTGTTTTATTTTGAAGGTTTGATGATGCCTACACTCTGAGGGTGTCCTTCACTGACGGGCGCTCTCAGCAGACGCGGGAGGCGGAGATAACTCGTTCCGTGTGTGCGTTCTTTGATGAGAATGGGACGCTGGTGATGGACCAGTTTGAGAAGTGTGTTTCTAAACTCCACGACACGCTGAGCCCCGACAGGAAGAACAAGTGAGAGTGCCCCCCACTGTACCCTACTGTACCCTAAGATCATCTTTTCACAATAAAAGCTCACAATAAAGTCACCTGTGTGTGTCAGTGAAAGACGAAAGGTCAGTTTGAGATGTGAACCAGCAGGGGGCGATGATGCTACATGTTTACTCTGATTCATAGAGATAAAGGTATGTGACCTTTGACCCTGGGACACCAACAGGTTGGAACATCATTATTCATAATTATTCAGTAAAATAAATGTGGGAGTTCAGGGCCACGCCCACAGCAGCACAGGGACCAATGAGGTGACTGAAACTGGAGCTCAGATGTCCCACGGTGACAGAGGGACCTGAACTAAACACTTCCTGGTGTTGGAGCTTCTTCAGTGAGAGATTCATCCTCCAGAACTTCTACAGACATACGGCTCTAAACACACACACTTCTGAACAAAATGTTTGTGATTGATCACACTGAGCTTTAGCTTCATCAATTAAAAACATTGGTCTGATGACATCATTTATTTATCCTCTCCCATGTCTCAGATATAATCATGATCTCAGGTTAACAGGCTAAGACTAACACTAACTATGTAACTAACCTACTAGCTAACTAGCTAGCCCAGTGTGCTAGTGCAGCGCCCCCTGTGGACAGAGCAATGAATTGATCCACAGTTTTAGGATAAAGACAGATTACACTCAGGCTCAGGGTGAGAGGGGCGGGGCTTAGTGCCTCTCTGATTGTGTGTGTGTTAGAGCTCAGAGTCGTCATGGCCTGTTTAATGTCAGCATGGTCAGTGCACGACGCTGCAGTAACCAACGCCATCATCATGGTGAGTACACACACACACACAGAATTGGCTCATTTAATCAAATGTTCCACACACTTTGGGTCTAAATTTTTTTTTGAAACTTTTACTAATTGTACAGTGATTATTAATATTCACACTAAATGTTTAGTTTGATCTGATGAATATTTAATAATTGGTAAAATAATCCAAAGTTTGGGTACAAAATAAAAATGAAAGAAAAAAAAAAGTTTTATATAGCAATAAAAAGTAACTTTCATACTATAAATTAAAACAGACAGAAAAAAAAGTTCATATTTCCAGAGCATATGTGATTAATCATTAGTGATGTGAACAGTCTATGTTCATAGCTCAAAGCTGATCAAATTACAGGGAGCTGAGACATATGCTAAGTAGTTTACTGAAGACCCAAACATGTTCCAGACCCAAACCCCGACAAACTTTTTTTCCATATTTGAGGAGCTGACATGTCCACCAGATAGAATGTATAGCAGATGTTTTTCTATATTGTGAGAATAGGTGGAGCTTATTACTATACCATATTTACTTTCCTATGTGCTGGAGTTCCTGAGATATTGGAAGATAAATGTGGAAGAAAAATAAGGACACATACACCCCCCCCCCCCCCCCCCCCCCCCCCCCCACTAAATTGTTCATATCTCAAAAAGTATTCATCAGATCAAACTAAACATTTACAGTGTGAATATTGAATAATTACAGTATAACTATTGGTAAAAAAAATTTGTGAGAAGTGTGTGCGTGAGAGACTACAGTTTATTAAACATTTGATGAAAGTATGAGCACTATAAACCGTTAATGGAGGTCTGTTAGCTTACATATATATATATATATATATATATATATATATATATACATACAGTACCCATCAAAAGTTCCAACACTGCTTTTATGCAGACAGGGGGGGTTGGAAGGAACCAAGAAAAGTTGGAACACCTGTAGGAATCAGTAGCACCAGCTTTAAGTTAACTCACTTCATGTTCCCTGAAAAAGGCCTATTTGTGTGATTCTGAATTGTACATTATTTTTCAGTTTTGCGAAACCAAACCTTTTTATTTGAACCTCTGGCTGTTCAGTTCTTACCTTTGTACCATTTCAAGCTGTTCATTGGACTTACACGACTTTAATTCTAGAGTTCTAAAACGTTAGACCTGTAGTGTATATATACAGTATGTTGATATATACTGTATATAGATAATAAATATACATTTTATTTGTAATGCACTTTACATTTGATGCCAAACCTCAAAGTGCTGCAGGATTAAAAAAATAAACACAACATATATTAAAAGACAGGACTAAAAGAGGCATTAACTGTTAAAATAAGTTTCTGTAAAAAGGTGATATTTAAGTTTTTTCTTAAACATGCTGCTGCCCCCCACAGGTGGGGGGCAGCAGCTTCAAAGGCCCAGTCACCCATTGTTTTGAGCCGTGTCCTGGGCGTGACCAGATGGTGTTGGTGGCCTGACTGGGTATTTTAGTGTCAGTGAGATCTCGATTTTGAGTTTCATCTGTTGATGAAGTCACAGCTCCAAACTACTCTCTATTATTATTATTATTATTATTAATAATAATAATAATAATAATATTAATAATAATAATGTGTGTGTGTGTGTGTGTGTGTGTGTGTGTGTGTGTGTGTTCCAGCACACCAACGGACCTCCAGACCTGATGGTCGACCCTCGCTCAGTGTGTGTATGTTTAGATGAGGCCGACCTTCGGCGGGAGGCGGGGGCAAAGGTGACCCTTCCTTGTCTGAGGGGGGCGGAGCCAAGCATCAGCGAGGCCCAGAGGTTCTCGTCGTTACCACGACGACCGGCCATCAATATCCAGTTCAAGGAGGTCTCATATTCTATCAGAGACGGACCGTGGTGGAGGAGGAAAGGTGGGGGTCAGAGGTCACACACACACACACACATACACCACACACAAGTAAATTGACTTCATTATGGCCAAATTACTGCAATTTAAGTAATTGAAATTGCAGAATTACACGTGCGTGCGTGTGTGTGTGTACTCTGCTAATCTCAGACCTGTTTATAGCTGCTCAGATTAGAACAAGTTCAATTATTACAAATAGGAACAAACATGATAATGATGATGATGATGATGATGGTCTTATAAACATAGGAGATGATCAGGATCAGTAAACTGATTATAGATCAGTTTAAATAATCAATGATTTGTATGTTCAGCTCTTTGAGCTGGAGTAACCAGGCTCTGACCACGCCCCCGAATGACTTCACCGATCCACGCATACTGACACAGGCTTCATCAGCTGACTATAGATCAGTCCATCAGATATAAATCTATATGTTTCCTAAAGGATCTCATCAGTAAATGAAAGGATTGTATTTATGTCTAAATATTTTCTCTCCTGTCAGCGTCAGATCAGATCCACACAGTGACGTGTTCACACATCACCTTTTATTGGACAGCTTGCTATCTAAGAGATCTGATTGGTCAGGAGGCGGGACTTTAGCACTCGCTAAGATCCTAGCCAGAACAAAACTGGCTCCCAACCAGGTTTGTCGTTCAGCCTAAGTTACCATGGTGATTTAGCTCCGTAAAACGTTAGTGAGCTTCGTAGTCCAGCACACAATGATTAAATCCAGGAGGTTAGCGCGTTAAGAGGTAATCTCGCTCTGTAACATAGGCTCTCTGAGTGTTGTTGTTCAGAGCTCAGAGGGGTATTCCAGAAAGGAGGTTCAACAAACTCTGAGTCTATCCATAAACTCTGGGAATCTGATTCCATTACAGCTGGTATGAAGTGGGTCAATCAACTCTGAGTATGTAAACCTTGCACGCGTGCCATAAAAAGCCATCATACTGTAAATGAAGCAAAGATAACGCGAGCTATCATGGCAGTGAGCCAGAAGAGAGCAATTTATTTCATACTCAAATAAATAAATAAATTAAATAAAAATAAAATTAGCCACGATGGGTGAAATTAGCAGCTGTTTATAGAGGAATGTGAACCTGTTCGAAATGTGTCCACACAGAACGTCAGTAGGTGTTTTAATGCAGATCAATCTTTCTGATTGATCTATCAGAGCCTTTCACTAAATTCTCTGCATCACTAATGTTATAAAAAAAACTAACATTAGTAACGATGTGATAACGTCTGTGATGTTACTAATGTCTATCAGAGAAGAGTGTCAAGGTTCATTAAAGTGTTCCTAGAGAAGCGGTGTTCAGGTGGGCGGAGTCAGGGTTACCTAGACAAAACTTGAAGAATGTTACCATGGTAACAGACTCAGAGTATAACTAACCTCACTAAAAGCAATGGGATACTCAGTGTCCCTCATTAGAGCTCCAACAAACTCAGAGTTTGAGCAGAACCTGCTTTCTGGAACAACCGTCAGGTTTAGTGAAATAATGAATGAGTTTACCATGAGGAGCAGAAACTAAAATGCTGCTCCCAGTCAGCCTCAGAGGAGAGTGTAAAGTAGTGCTGCTGGTTGGCTGCTTCCTGTGTCCATAGCTGGGTTCAGACCCGACTAACAGCTCACTGATAGATTCACCACCACATTTATAACCAGCAGTACTTAGAATAACGGCGTTCGGTAACAATGTTTTTTTTCTTTCAGTAACAGGATAATCTAACTAATTACTTTTTACGCTGTTACAATGCTGTTGACGTTAAATGCGGTGCGTTACGTGCATTGATTGAATAAACTGTTATCCGAAAACACCCCTGGCTTCATACGCAGCTGTAGTGAGGAGGTGGGTTAAAAACAAGGTGAGCATTTATGATTGGCTAAGGCGGCGTCATGTTTCATGGTAGCCAATCAGAGCCAGTGTTTTTACACATGTGCCAGCACACACACACAACCACTACAGATGTGATGAATCAGCAGAGATGGTGAGCGTGGAGCAGTCTGATGAAAAGTTATTTTTATGATGGTGATACAAACACTACTTTAAATTAATTGTGGTCAAAGACAAGAACGTACATGTGAAGTGTTCATTATATCCAGGAGTGAAGACTTTGTCCACATCCGTTGTAAGCAACTCAAATTTAATGAAGCACCTCACAACGACACATCTAAAAAAAATCTGAATTTTTTGACATATAGCAACTTTTTTTTTACAGTAACGCAAATATTTACTTTCCTTGGTAATGAGTTACTTTTATTATTGAATTATTTAGTTACTAACGCAGTTACTTTTTGGAACAAGTCGTGAGTAACTATAACTAATAACTTTTTTTAAAGAAACATTCCCAACACTGATAACCAGCAGCACCACTAGGACACAGGTCAGATAGTGGAGCCCAGAGTTCACAGCAAACATTTTAGTTGTTATGCTGCAAAAACTGCAGCAGAGCTGAAGTCAGCATCACATGAACATCTTTTAATCACAGTCTCTACTGATTATGACTGAGAGGGAGAATTAGCATCATTTTATTGTTGATTTAATGTTTTTACTGCTGATTTAAAAAAAAAAAGATTTTCTAACTGTTAAATGTTTTCTGTTGCAATTTTTAATTGTGTAAAACACAATTAATGGCCTTGTGTATGAAATGCTCTAAATAAAGTTGCCTTTACTAGTGGTGGAATGGGTCTGAATGGGTGGTGAACAACTGATATATTGATCTCCTTGGTTTGTCTGGTTACAGTAACTGGTTAGCTCATGGATCAGAAGTTGTTCTCTGAATGCAAACCCAGTTACTGTAACCAGTTACACCAGCTAACCAGTTACTGTAACCAGTTACTGTAACCAGTTACACCAGCTAACCAGTTACTGTAACCAGTTACTGTAACCAGTTACTGTAACCAGTTACTGTAACCAGTTACACCAGCTAACCAGTTACTGTAACCAGTTACTGTAACCAGTTACACCAGCTAACCAGTTACTGTAACCAGTTACTGTAACTAGTTACTGGAGTAGAAACTTCTCTAGGCAGAGAAACAGAAACTTGAAGAAGAATCTCTCATCTATGGGTCAAAGCTAGCGCTGTTGTGTGTGTGTGTGTGTGTGTGTGTGTGTGTGTGTGTGTGTGTGTGTGTGTGTGTGTGTGTGTGTGTGTGTGTGTGTGTGTGTGTGTGTGTGTGTGTGTGTGTGTGTGTGTGTGTGTGTGTGTTCCTCTGGTTTCTGGGAGTTCAGTATTTTGTTCTTCTTTTGTTCAGATCTGAAATGTAAAACCTGCTTTTTCTTTACTTTCAGTTCAACAAGTTTTCCTCAGAGAGAGGTTTGGTTACACTGAGACACACACACACACACACACACACACACACACACACACACACACACACACACACACAGAGCTCAGCTTTGTGCTGCGTTTTGATCCCAGTGTCTGATTTCTCAGTGTTCTGTTCTGTTCTGTTGTGGGCGTGTCCCTAAAACCAGGCGTGGTCGCAGTGCATACCTGGACCAACGGTGCACCACGTCCTTTAAGGCAACGCACATTTATTCATATTCATCTTATACACAAGGCAGTTCAATGTGCTTTACATAATCAAAAAGTAAACAGTTAACAGTTTAAAAATCTATAAAAACATTAAAATAAGCAGTAAAAACATTAAACTACAAAAAATTATGATAACTAACTGTGATTTATAAATGTTCATGTGACACTGACTTCAGCTCTTCTCCACTTCTTCTTTGCAGCTGTAGATGTTTGATGAAGACCATTACAATAGTCCAGTCTGTACTATAGTACTAACTTAGTTTATATACTGTATAATAGCATATATAATCTATCATAGAGCAGCTTTTTGTGTTTATTGTAGTATAATATAGTGAGTTAGCTGCTACGTTAGCTTGTTATGTTAGCTTGTTATGTTAGCTTGTTATGTTAGCTTGTTATGTTAGCTTGTGTCCTCTGCTTTATTCAAAGATAAGAGGTTAATTTATCTCCTGTATCAGAATGTAATTGTGTTTCTAAGACGTGTGGGTGGGTGTGTGTGTGGGTGGGTGTGTGTGTGTGTGTGGGTGGTGGGGGGGGTTACTGTCGGTCAGAGCTGATTTAATCTGATCTCATTAGATCTGATAATCTGGTTAAACTGGGGACCTTCTTCAGCTCCGCCTCCATCACCTCGGCCGGATTATTAATGAGTGGGCGGGCCCTGGTGTGTGTCACACCAGGGGTCAGAGGTCACACAGGGAGTCAGCTCAGTGATAAACTACACACACACACACACAACACACACACCTCCTTGTTTGAGTACAGACGGGACAGACCATCACTATTGCAAATGTTTGTCTAAACGTGTGTAATGTGTGTAGTGTGTGTAGTGGAGGTGATCAACTTGTGGTTCTGCTCAGTGATAAATCAGATCATCATCGTCGTCATCATCATCATCATCATCATCATCATCTAGCTCTGGTGACAAACATGTTGAAGTGGTTCATGATTAATATTTTATTGTAGATGTATGTGTGTGTTTTAACAGAGGAAGTTAGACTATTATTATTATTATTATTATTATTGATGATCACTCATTGATAACTGTCAACACGTCATTGATCAAACTCAAACTAATTATTAAGTTCACGTGCACACAGGGCTCTATTCTCCCATGCGCGTAAGTCAGAAAAGCCACACAGCGGCGCTGTTTCTGGCTGCGTGCTATTTTCCCCATAGAAACATAGACGTCTCATGACGTGCTGGAATGCATCAAAAGTTGCCGCCATCTTGGATGGGTCTCCGCACTCTACGCTAACACTAGAGGGCAACTATGCCGGTGTTTTGTGCATCTTTTGGTTGCAATAACCGACACAGTATTCATAACAGATCCCGTTGGATTACCTTTCACAAGTAGGATTGAACAATAATTTTGGTTATTAGGTGAGAGCATGATAACATTGTTTTACATTACAACATACACATGCCCGCAACAGCGGGGCTTACACGCTTTGACACCACAGAGAGCGACTATGTCATTTTGAAGTCCATCAAACGGACATGAAGTATAACAAAACTAGAGAACAACAAAACATTAGGATGGTCATTAACACAAATTCAAAGCAGTTCAGCACCACGGATAGCGACCACATCATTCTGACACCCACTTTAACCATTTCAACTCAGAGCCTGTATTAGTAGATATAAAGTTTAGTAAAACTAACACAGTGACCCACATGTTCACAAACACTATTTAATATGAAGTACTATAGACCTACTCACCATTATTTGAAGGACATACGACGAGCCTGACGCTCTGTGAACTCATCCACGATGCTCTGTATGTTTGTTTCCGTTGTTCTCTGATTCTCTATGGACAACATGGTGAGTCCACTCAGTCTCTCCTGTCCCACTGTGCTCCTCAACTGCTTTTTAATGAGTTTTAACTTGGAGAATGAGCGGGTCAACCTATTGACCCATTTTAATGTGGACAAACATGAGACACGTGACTGACGTGCACGTGTATACTCTGTGCAGAAACCATGTTTACATAATGTGATGCTTGAAAAATTGAAAAATGACAATAAACTGCTGTACTCATTACCACATCCAATGATTCTGATGGTTCTAATAGTTTTAATGGTTCTGGTTCTCATGTTTCTAATGATCCTAATGGTTCTAATGGTCATGATCGTTGTAATGGTTCTGATGGTTATGTTGGTTCTAATGGTTCTGTTTCTAATGGTTCTGTTTCTAATGGTTCTGGTTCTAGTGGTTCTAATGTTTCTAGTGATTCTAATGTTTCTAGTGGTTCTGGTTCTAATGGTTCTAGTTGTTCTCGTGGTTCTAATGTTTCTAGTGGTTCTAATGTTTCTAATGGTTCTGATCTAATGGTTTTAATGTTTTTAATGTTTCTACTCTGTCTCAGGGGTGAAGACCCTACTCAGAGGGATCTCAGGCAGCTTCACCAGTGGAGACCTGGTGGCTATAATGGGACCATCAGGAGCTGGAAAGTCAACACTCATGAACCTGTTGGCTGGATACAGGTGGGTAAATACTCGCTGTTAGCCTAGCTTAGCATGTAGCAGTGTTAGCCTAGCTTAGTATGTAGCAGTGTTAGCCTAGCATCAGAATCAGAAACTTTTTAATTGGCCAAGTACAGTTTAAAAACAGTACAAGGATTTTAATTTGGTGGTTGGTGCGAAGAACAAAAAACAGCAACAATAATAATTATAAATAAAAATAACAAATGTAAACATAAAGGATAGCATGTAGCAGCACTAACAATAACTGTTAGCTTAGATTAGCATGTAGCACTGTTAGCCTAGCATGTACCAGCACTGTCAATTAATGTTAGCCTAGCATGTAGCAGCACTGTCAAATACTGTTAGCCTCGCATGTAGCAGTGTCAGCCTATCATGTAGCAATGCTGATAATCAGTGTTCGCCTAGCATGTAGCAGCACAGGGTTAAAGAGTAAAGGGGCGTGGCTATGATGTAACATTGGAGCTTTATTGGTTTCTGTCATTGTGTGCTTAGGGTTAGTGTGTGTGTTCATGTGTGTGTGTGTGTGTGTGTGTGTGTGTGTGTGTGTGACATCATGAACCTGTTTTAGCCTCTTTTTTTCAATAGACAAATACTTTAATATATTTGTGTTTGTTGTGTTTACTTATGTATTTGGTTAAAGAATGTGAACACAATAATAATATATAATACAATATAATTTAATAATAATAGTAATAGAGGATATAATAGACCTTTAACCTCAAAGTTTTTCAGCCTTTCATTTGACCCTAAAGTGTTGATGGTGTTTTTCTGTCAGGAATCCAACCCACAACCTTCCCTGATAGCACACATACTGTACATCTCGCCAATGTCGGCACGATGAATGAAGTTTCATCAGAGAAACGTATTATGGAGAGTGTTTGCTCATTAGGCAGACGTCACAGAGACGATGTCTGGACGATGGATTAAAGATGCTCAGTGCGGCTTCTCTACAGCTTATATTAACCTTTATTTAGCTCGGATCATTCAATTATTATAAATATCTCCATATACATAGTCAAGTATTTACTTTAATCTGATAGGAATATGGCAATATCACAACAACAACAAAACCAATATACTACCACTAAATAGCTTATTATGTGTGGATAAAAAAAGAGAGACACAGTTCATGATGATAAATGTATTTTTAGCAGCATAGCTAAAAGAGCTCCAGCATAAAAAACATCTTCATGTAAGTGACATTTTAGAATGCCGACGCACGATCTGAGGCCGACATCGGCGAGACGTACGGGTGCTATCTGGGTTCTCTCTCTAACCATACTTTATAATGTCATCCTCTGTGTTTGAATCACAGCATCAATAAATGAACTTTAAAGCCTGATAGTAATGTTAATATCTATATTTAATAGTGTTGTGTTTCTACGCTGCACTGAGATGTGATTATAAACATTGGTATGAACTGAATCATAGGAATCGGAAAAATGAAAAAGGAGGAGGAGTGGCTTTGTTTGTAAATAAAAGATTAAATGATCAAATAGTGGAAAATATGATGACTAGTGTTGATGATGTGATGGAGATTATTAGTGTACAATTCTACTGTATGTGTTTATAGTGCACAGATTAATGGAATAAATTAAAGGCATTATCAGTTCCATAGACAATCAAATTATGTTTATAGATTTAAAACACAATTGATCATCATACATTTATTAACAACCTGTAAAAGTATTCAATCAGAGGGTTTGGGTTAGAGTGGATCAGACGCTACATACGTAACACAATCAGTTTATACAAATCAACATGATTAGATTTATTTAGTATATTAATGATATATGTTATTTATGATATGTTATAAATTAGGGGAGTGGTGGCCTCGTGGTTAAGAACGCTGGGCTTGTAATCGGAGGGTTGCCGGTTCAAGCTTCACCTGGGCCATCACTGTGGCAAGTCCCTTAACCAGGCGCCGCAAAATGGCGAAAGCCCCGATTTAATTTAATTTTAATTTTATATATCTCGGCTGTCAAATCTGTTAGAATATAACAGATGAGGATGAGGAACATGTGTGATGAGGAACATTTTCAGCTGCTTTTAGAGTCAGACACAGCAGAAATGATTAAAATAAAAACAAATAAATTATCATTACATTTAAACAAAACCAAACGTAAGAAAAATACACAAGCAAAAGTAATGGTGAATAATATTGAAATAGAAAGATACTGTATGAATGTATGAATATTTAAAACATGTGTGAGCTAAAGTAGCACAGAGCAATGAAATCACACACACACACACACACACACACACACACACACACACACACACACACACACATATATATATATATACACGTTAAATAGTTTTCTGAATAGCTCTATTGCAGTATTAAGTTGTATTTTCCATGAATTTTTTTTTACTGGATTTTGCATTAGTTAAAGGTGAAGAATGAAGGAAGAACTTTAGCTTTCTTTCTCTCTCTCATTGAACGAGTCAAATGTGGATTATGTTAAAATTGGCTTTTTGTTTTTTCATTTTCATCAATTTTGAATCATTCAAAATAAATGAATTAATAAATAAACAGTCCATCACTCAGCCTGAGACTTTGGAGCTCACAAGAAACATAATTCTTAATGTTGAGGGTTACAGATGAATATAATAACAATGTTTCTATTAAATATATTCAAAGTGAATCAAACTAAATGTGTGTGAGTAAAGCTGCAGATAAATTTAAAGAGACAGTATGAAATGAAACCTGTGAGCTCCAAAGTCTCAAGCTTAAGCTTTTATACAGATAACAGAAAAAGTTCCACCCTGAGGTGAGGAGAAGGAGGGGGTCAGATGCCCAACAGTGGAAACGTTTGAGGATGATGAAGACGTGTATATTATGAGGAAGGTTGGGCGCCACTCTGATCTGTCCTTGATAGTGTGTGTGCGTGTTTATCTGCATGTGAGTTTGAGTTTGGCCTTCAGCAGAGACTCTGTGTTGCACTGTGGATACAATACGATCTGTACTGTTTAATCTAACATGACTCAGCTGTTCAAAAGTGCAAAGAGTAATGCAGTCATCATGTATTAAAACATGACAAATTGTACACCTGAACACACATTTGACGATATGATGATGAATATAATAATTGCCATAACACACACACACGCACGCACACATTTATCATCATCAGAATTACTGATACAACATGAGCTGAAAGAGGTAAACATCAGAGGATCACATACACACTAAGGCTGTGTAGTAAATGTCCCACTAATGCACTACACACTCAATGAGTACATACTGTCTAGTATATACTATATTATAATTAGGATGATGAGCGTTCCCACTGATGTATACTTCCAAGTTTCCCAAGATGCATTTGGAACCTACAGCATTAAAACTGACACACTGAGGCTAAATATCTCTGTTGATTCTCCACCTTTACTTTAAAAGTTCTGAAAAACATTTGAAGTGAGAAAGTGACCAAGTAGAATATCAACATGTGCTCATTTGATCCATAAAACTCACATAGACACATTTCTCACATTTTCAGAGACCCTCCATTGGTCTACTGACTAAACTTCCTGTTAACTTCAAAATAAGAGCCCTATTTACAAAAGAGTTAAAAAAAAAAAAGCTAATGGAAGACAAGAAGAGATGCTTTTATTTTAAAAAGAGGAAGTTTGATTTTTAGCTTGAAGCCGGTCCCAGGACTATTTTACATTCAGCTCCCAATGCATCATGGGATGGTTAAGTATGACTAGTGTGCCCACCGTGCATACTTAAAAAATGTCCCCATATAATATACATCCTGGTATTTCTCACCTACTCAATCTTTACATACTATCAAATGTGAATGCACTACATACTCATTTAGACGTCACACTTAGTATGAGTATTACATTAGTGTGAGTAGAACATTAGTATGACATCATCAACACATTCTGGTTCTACTACAGGAACGCACAGAGAGGAAAGGAGAGAAGAAAAGAGAGGAACAGACTGTAGATAATACTGTTGGTCTCTTTCATCTGCTCAACATGAATGTGTTCTTCACACGTTGGATGGAGGTGTTGGATGTTCTCTAGTGGTCCTTGGGTGTGCTGCTGAAGGTGAGCAGCTGCCTGCAGGCGGCCCGTATCTTGGCCAGCCTGAGGCCGTGGATCAGCGGGTTGAGAACCGTGTTGCTGATGGCGTGGTACACAGACAGCAGCACCTTGAGGGCAGGGGAGATGTGGGCCAGGTTGTAGCGGCCGTGCAGGATCTGAAAGAACGCCACCAGGCAGAAGTTCATGACGGAGAGTAGGTGGGGCGCGCATGTGGTCACGGCCTTGTGTCTGCTCTGCGCGGAGCCAGAGAAACACACCTTCAGGATGTTCACGTACGTGAGCGCGATGAGCAGCAGGGGGATGAAGATGGAGATGGCGCCGTACGCCATCTCGTAGATGTTGTTGAAGGCTTTGGGTGTGCAGGCCAGCCTCAGCAGCAGGTAGTTATCACAGTACAGGTTATGGATGACGTTCCCACACAGCTGTAGGACGGCCGTGGGCGACAGGTAGCCCACCGACACCGTCACTATGGAGTAGAGCCAGGCAACGGCTGTCAGCAATGCCACACGGCCCCATGTCATACGGGCGTGGTACTGCAGGGGATGGCAGATGGACAGGTAGCGGTCGTAGGCAATCACGGTGAGGATAATCAGCTCCACGCAGCCGTAGGAATAGAGGCTGAACACCTGCACGAAGCACAGGGAGTATGAGATGGTGTGCACGTGTGTGAGCGTATGCAGCAGCAGGAAGGGGAGGAGCACGGTGCCGCCGTACACCTCGTTCACAAACAGGCTGCACAGGAACACGTACATGGGCTCGTGCAGGCTGCGCGTGGCCGCGATGGAGGCCACCAGCAGCATGTTGGACACCACCACAAACACGTAGACACACAGGAGCAGCACAAACCCCGCCGCCTGGAGAGGCCACCAGTCGATGAACGCCGTCAGCACAAAGTGGGACTGAGAGGAGTTCATCATCATCATCATCATCACCTCACCTCACACCACACACTCTGGAGCTCACACACACACACACTGCTGCTTTAACAGCTCTCTCTCTCTCTCTCTCTCGCTCTCTCTTTCTCTTTCTCTCTCTCTCACACGCACACACACACACACACACACACACACACACACACACACACACACACACACACACACACACACACACACTCCTCCTGCCTTTGACTCGTTCTAATGAAGCTCCTTCCTTCTGTCCCAATTTAAAGGTTTAATTAAGTATAACTACATATGTACGAGGTATAACTATATATACTGTATATACTAAGTACTATATATATATATGAAAGTCTGAATGTATGAAAGAAAAGTTTGAATATATATATGAAAGTGTATATATACAGTATATATATATATATATACACATATATGAAAGACTTAATATAATTATGAGTAACACCACACAGAACGACCGACAGACAGACTTTTATTCTGCTGCGTTTGATAAAAATGATCTCGTAGCATGTTTTTCCACCTCACACCAATAGCAGAGGCGTAATTTGTGTGTCGATGACTTTTTGTTTAAAAGATTTTATAACGTGCAAAAAAAACATTTTACTGTCCTCAAAAAAGCTGTAATTGTTTTTGCAAAAGTGTCAAATCATAGAAGTTCTAACATCTATTGTTCCTCACACCAGCCTCTCAGTCGATAGTCAGTCACCAGTCTATAACTTTCGCCCATTTACTCGGAATCGTTCGAGACAGAAGAGGTGTGAGAACATGAGTTTGAGCTGGATTCCATGTTTAATATGGCAGTGGTTTTAAACCCTACTTTTATCTGGACTTTGGACACAAAGAGGACCCTACTGTATCCCCTTAACTCATTCAGTGCCAGCCATTTTCAGATTTTCTACCCACCTCAGTGCCAGCTGTTTTTGAGCATTTTGACTGATTTTAAAGACTCATCGAATATCTGAAATCTGATACCAGATTCTGAAAGATTGAAGCCTCTACTTTCATCAAAAAAAAAGAATTTGTTTCTGGCTCGTTTCGTTCTTTTGTAATCAGTCGTTGAATAGAGCAAGTTTTACACAAATCTTCCATTTCAGAGCAAAAAGCTGAGAAAAAGCCTTTTTCTAAAAAAAACCCTTCAGTGACTTTAAAGGTTTTGTTTTTGCTTTAGCGACAACTCTAGCATCTGAACATTGTTTCCTTATATAAAACAAAAAAAAAACACTGAGTGGGCTTTTGATGGCATATTATTATTTATCTATCTGGGTCAGAGTTGAATTGATTTCTTACTGTATTTTGGCGTTCTTCCAAGTTTCTCTCCCGTCAGTCTGCACACTCTTCCTCCCTGACATACAGAGTTTCACTGCATTCCCCGTTTTTTTATGGTTTTATCTCACCATCGCCACACTATCCATGAGTTCCACACATGCTCTGGTTGAGTGTGCGCTGCTGGAAACGTCAACCCTCGTACGTAGCGCCATTTTCTGTCTCGTAAACGCCTTTCCTCTCTCCCTCTGAGCTCTGCTGAGCATGGATGATCTCCCATCCAAAGGTGCGCTGCTACCTCCTACATGTCACCTATTATTTTGGTATCTGGCTCACAGGCTGGGAGTATTTTGAACCCCCCACCCCCAGACACACATCAATCACCCGTTTGGCCCGGTTAGTTGATGGTTTTCTCTCACCATCGCAACATTATCAATAATCCACTCAGGTCCACACACGTTCTGTTAGTATGTGGAGCTCTGAGCTGCTGGATACGTGACAATATCACTCTGTAGCGCCATGATCTCACTTGTTCCTGCTTTTTTCCTCCTTTGCTGGGTAGAATCAGTAGCTAATCTCTCATTTAAAGGTGCACTGCTGCCATCTTCAGGACACAGTTGGTCACTACAACACCCCACAGCTTAGATATTGATGAGGGACCTCCGCCAGGGTGTTTTCTAGTAATCCCCGTGAAAAACTTAAATGACGAGTTATCTCGCAATGGCACTGAGTGAGTTAATATTGGATTAATGTTCCTCTGCAATGGGTTCACTTTCATATTTTACATATTCATACATGTCTCTTTTGTGTGTGTGTATGTGCGTGTGCGTACAGGGATACAGGAATGAAAGGTGAGATCCTGATCAATAATGAGCCGAGGGACCTGCGTTCCTTCAGGAAAGTTTCCTGTTACATCATGCAGGACGACATGCTGCTGCCTCACCTGAGCGTGCAGGAAGCCATGATGGTGAGGTCAGAATAAGCCCCGCCCTCAAGCCCATCAGCAGCATCCTCAGGTGTCTCTGTCTCTGCAGGTCTCTGCCAACCTGAAGTTGCAAGAGAAGGAGGAGTCTCGCAGGAACATGGTGAGTCCCACTGAAAGCTTTCCATCCATCAACTCCAGTTCCTGGTCCAGGTCTTAATTCTGGTCCTGGTCCTACAGGTCCACGAGATCCTGGTGGCCCTTGGTCTGCTGGACTGTGCTGAAACCAGGACATCTCATCTGTCTGGAGGTCAGAGGAAGAGGTTAGCAATCGCTCAGGAGCTCGTCAACAATCCTCCCGTCATGTTCTTTGATGAACCCACCAGGTCTGAGATGCTCACTGACGTCTGAATCACTCGGACCTTATTATTATTTAAACTGTCTGTCTGTATGTCTGTCTGTCTCAGCGGTCTGGACAGCTCGTCTTGTTTCCAGGTTGTCTCTCTACTCAAAGCTCTGGCTAAAGGAGGAAGAACTGTCATCTGCACAATCCACCAACCCAGCGCTAAACTGTTTGAGCTCTTTGACAAGGTGAGAGGAACCGCAACAACTGACCAAACAACTGACTCAAAGAGGCTCAGAGTGTGTGTCTGTGTTTCAGCTGTACGTGCTGAGTCAGGGTCAGTGCATCTACAGAGGAAAGGTCCACCATTTGGTGACCTACCTTAGAGAGCTTGGACTCAACTGTCCAACCTACCACAATCCTGCCGACTTTGGTAAGAGACCGAGCAACTGACCAACAACCAAAGGACTGACTAAACTACTGACTTCCTGTTCTGTCAATTGTTCAGCTCTGCCACATGAATTGTGTGATGTCCCTCTGAGTGTCTGTACTGGTTTAACGACCTGTGTCTGTCACTCAGTGATGGAGGTGGCTTCAGGAGAGTATGGAGATCAGATGGTGCATCTGGTGAAGGCCGTCCAGGAGCAGAGGTGTGAGACGGAGCTCAACGGAGTCACCAAACTACAGCTGATCCTGGGCCAGCCGGAGGTAGGAGCTGCTACAGTCCTGCACCGACCTCTGACCTGCGACCTGTGACCTGTGACCTGCTGTGTTGTAGGACTGCTCATCGTCTGAGGGGTGCCACAGCTTCTCTGCCAGCTGCGTGACTCAGTTCACCATCCTGTTCAGAAGAACCTTGATCAGCATCCTTCGAGACTCGGTGAGACACATTTCCACAGGAATGTTACTGGTTACCATTGAGCCTGTGTAATGAGACAGGCAGTAGGACACTGGGAGGGGTGGTGAGGGGGATGGACACTGACACACTGACATGGTGATAAAACACTGGTATTGTATGTTTGTGTGTCAATGTGTGTGATTGTATGTGGTGTGTTTCTCTGTCCTCTGATTGGTTGACCAGGTGCTGACTCACTTGAGGATCATGTCCCACATTGGGATCGGACTCCTGATTGGTCTGCTCTACCTCGACATCGGGAATGAAGCGAAAAAGGTTCTGAGTAACTCAGGGTTCCTGTTCTTCTCCATGCTGTTCCTCATGTTTGCTGCTCTGATGCCTACAGTTCTCACTTGTAAGAACGCACACACGCGCACACACACACACACACACACACACACACACACACACGCACGCACACACACAGTTAAAGGATGTGTGTGTTACAGTTCCTCTGGAGATGGGAGTGTTCCTGAGGGAACATCTGAACTACTGGTACAGTCTGAAGGCCTATTATTTAGCCAAGACCATGGCTGACATACCCTTCCAGGTACTAGCACAACAACACAACGCAACGCAACACAACACAACACCAACGCAACACAACACAACACAACCCAACCCATCAGAACATAAGCTTGAAGCTTGTGTTCCCTCTCATCTACTGCTGTGTTGTGTATATTGTGTGTTGTTGTGTTACAGGTTGTGTTCCCTCTCATCTACTGCTGTCTTGTGTACTGGATGACGTTCTCAAACCCGCCGAGGTTCTCAGGTTCCTTCTCTTCCTGTCTCTGGGTGTTCTAACGTCATTGGTGGCTCAGAGTCTAGGGCTGCTGATTGGAGCTGCTTCCACCTCCTTACAGGTGACTTAGAGCTCCGCCCCCACCATGTGATTTCACAGTAGACGATGCTCCCTCTGACCTCTGACCTCTTGTAGGTGGCGACCTTCGTGGGTCCGGTTACGGCGATCCCAGTGCTGCTGTTCTCTGGTTTCTTTGTCAGCTTTGACACCATCCCCTGGTACCTGCAGTGGATCTCCTACGTCTCCTACGTCAGGTGAGAACCACACCTGGAAAGCACCTTGACCTCACTTGAAACACACCTAGACCACACCTGGACCATAGCTGTAACACACCTAGAACACACCTAGACCACATCTAGACCACACCTAGAACACACCTGGACCATAGCTGTAACACACCTAGAACACACCTAGAACACATCTAGAACACACTTAGAACACACATGGGCATCACCTAGACCCCACCTTGACCACACCTAGACCGCACCTAGAACACACTTAGAACACACCTGGACCACAGCTGGAATACACCTAGAATACACCTAGACCACACATGGAACACACCGAGACCACATCTAGAGCACACCTAGAACACATCTGGACCACACCTGGAACACACTTGGAACACATCTAGAGCACACCTAGACCATAGCTGTAAAACACCAAGAACACACTTAGAACACACCTAAAACACATCTAGAACACACTTAGAACACACATGGGCATCACCTAGACTCCACCTTGACCACACCTAGACCACACCTAGAACACACTTGGAACACATGTGGACCACAGCTGGAATACACCTAGAACACACCTGGACCACACCTGGAACACACCTAGAACACACCTAGACCACACCTACAGACCTGGACCACACCTGGAACACACCTCAAACACACATGGACCACACCTGACCCTGTGGTAGATGGAGATGAAGGAGGATAAAAGTCCTAAAAGGTGATAAACCCAAACTAAGTTTGCAGACAAAGACTGACCAATGAGGGACAGACACTCCTTTAAACAGAGAGTGAAAGTTATCAGGCGAGAAGGCACACCTGAGGGGAGACAGGAAGGAGAACGACTCAGTCAGTTACAGACACACTGACAGACTGGGACAGACAGGGCTGATGACTGACTGACTACATACAGCAGGTCAATCAAACCAGAGGGTGGACGTCAGTGACCATTGACCTCTTTCAGGTACGGCTTCGAGGGCGTCATCCTGTCCATCTACGGTCTGGACCGTGAGGACCTCCACTGTGACCAGGACGAGACATGTCACTTCCAGAAGTCTGAGAACATCCTGAAGGAGCTGGACATGCTGGACGCTAAACTCTACCTGGACTTTATCGTCCTCATCCTCTTCTTCTTCTCCCTGAGGGTCATCGCCTACTTTGTCCTCCGATACAGGATCAGCTCAGAGAGTAGGACCAGGACCAGGACCAGGACTGAGTGCATTAGTCAGAACTCTAACAGGACACATGTTTAGATCCAGTAGGACCAGGAGCTGGACTTCTGAGTCCTGCTGGAGTCAATGTGCCACAGCAGTCGTTTAACCTTTCAAAATAAAAGCATCTGCGGCCTGTCTTTGTTTCCTTTCACATGGAGCTCAGAGGACCACCTCAGGACAGATCCTCTCTCTTCCTCAGGAAAATAAAAGGACAGACCAGCCGTTACTCTTCCTCTCTGTGTGAACTACTTCCTGTTTCCACTCTCAGTGTGAACTACTTCCTGTTGCCTCTCTCACCTCACACACTCTTCTCTGTCCTCACTCATAGTTTTACAGAGACAACATGGAAATACTTGTGTGTGTGTGTGTGTGTGTGTGTGTGTGTGTGTGTGTGTGTGTCTATAACCTAAATAAATAAAGAGGACAATCAGGAGGACTTTTGTAAACAATGAATATGATTTGAAGGGATACAATCCTTAACATTTGTTTTGTACAATACACATGCACACATTTAGTTTATTGGTAACACAATAAACAATGTATTGTTCTATACACGACTCGTACAGGAAGGCTTTAAAAGTGATTTAGTGAATCTTTAACCTCAGCTTATCACCAAATAATTATTAATATTAATAAATAATTAACAAACAATATAAATCCTTTAAATATTATTGTTCATTTAATGATCTCTTTGTTTCTATCCATATTCTATTTATTATTGACTTTGTTATTACTAACTTTTTAACAAACTGGTTTGTGTTAAAGTCCAGTTTTAATGAGTCTATTTCACATCAACAACAGTTTCCATTCCACTCCCTCTGAAACAAATTACAGTGACCAGTGGGACCAGTGGGTCCTCAGCACTGGTCTGACTGGTTCTGGTGGGACTGGTGTAATGTGTAATGGTGTCCCCTCAGACTAGCAGTAACAGGACAAACAGGACTAATGAGCTCAGTGACTCTCACACTGTCATCATCTTTACTTTAACAAACACATTTAACTTTGTCCTGACACAAAACTGACTTTACTTTAACTAAACTAAATAAACCAACTTTACTGTAACTATAATAACTGTACTTTAACTAAACTAAATAAACTACCTTTACTGTAACTAAACTAAATGAACAGACTTTACTGTAACTAAATTAGATAAACAGACTTACTGTAACTAAACTAACTTTACTGTAACTAAATTAAATAAACAGACTTTACTGTAACTAAACTAACTAAACGAACTTTACTGTAACTAAATTAAATAAACAGCCTTTACTGTAACTGAAATAACTCTAACTAAACTAAATAAACTACCTTTACTGTAACTTAACTAATTAAAACAGACTTTACTGTAACTAAATTAAATAAACAGACTTTACTGTAACTAATTAACGTTACTGTAACTAAACTAAATAAACAGACTTCACTGTAACTAAACTACCTTGACTCTAACGAACCTACCTTTACTCTAACTAAACTACCATTACTGTAACTAAACTATCTTACTGTAACTAAACTACCTTTACTCTAACTAACCTACCTTTACTGTAACAAAACTACCTTTACTGTACTAAACTACCTACTGTAACTAAACTACCTTTACTGTAACTAAACTAACTTTACTGTAACTAAACTACCTTTACTATAACTAAACGAACTTACTGTAACTAATTAACTTACTGTAACTAAAACTAACTTTAATTCAATAAATGCAACTTTATTTGTATAGTGCAATTTACAACAGTAAATCTCAATGCACAAATCTAATATTCATAATAACAAAGAAAAAAACCCAACAAGATTCACATGAACAAGCGTTTAGCGACAGTGAGAAGACACAACTCCCTTTAAAAGGAAGAAATCGCCGTTAGAACCAAGTTCAGAGGTGGCAGCCATCTGCGTCGACTGGTTGGGGTTAGTGGACAGAAGGACCAACAGAACAGGATAGAGAGATAGAACATCAGAGTGTCCCAGACTAGTTGAGCCTCCCGTACTGAGACTGGAAGCTGGTTTCAAAGACGAAGGGCCTAATAGCTGAAAGCTCTTCCTCCTGTTCTACTTCTAGACATGTTAGGAACTTCCAGAACGCCAGCAAACTGAGAGTGGAGTGATCTGCCCGGACGATAGAGCACTAATAGGTCTTTAACATATACAGAAGCTTGATCATGTAGAGCTTGTATGCTAACAGGAGGATTTTAAACTAGCTTTGCTGTAACCAAACTACCTTTACTGTAGCTAAACTAACTTCACTGTAACTACCACTACCTTTACTGTAACTATATTAACTTCACTGTAACTAAACTACCTTTACTGTAACTAAACTAACTTTACTGTAACTAACTAGCTACTATAACTGTGATCCTATCATCTCAGCTTTGTTGAAGTTTGGCTAATTTTTGGCCGGGGTTCTGCCTCCTTTGTCACCCCCACGTCCTAGATGGCTGGTAGACATCAAACACACCGTGCGTTTGTCTTGAACGTGGTAGTTTATGCTTGTATCGTAGGAAGGACATCTTTGAACAACATTTATTGTACCTCTGTAGGAATGGTGTGGGTATCTGGCTCTGCCTCAGGCTTTGGAACCTGCCTCTCCAGAATGGTTGTGAGGTGGGATTTCTAAAAGTTGGGGACTTTCCACCATCACTGAGCGCAGCAAGATGTGACTGTTCTCATGACGGAACAACTCCTTCAACTCACATGGTCTGCTGTGGAAAGTTATGAAGAGCTGTGAGAACAGTAGAAAGTCTGCATTCAATACTTTGCTTTGAAGAGTCAACAGATGCTGGTACCTGTCGGAAGAAGCCCATTCTCTTCTTGATTGGTTCATGGAATTTAGATTCTTCTTCCTTTATAATCTGTTCATAAACTCCTGGAAACAGACCTTTTTTACTTTCTTTCTAGTTTGGAGAGCAACATCCTCTGTATCAAGTGAAAACAGGTCCTTACTCTGGAAAGGATTGACCATATTGTACATGCCTTGTGAGAGCTTTTCAACTTTCTCGAGGAATACACTTTGTGTTCGTTCTGTCTCCTTGTGGTCTGTTCAGTACCCTCTGACTTCAGGACCCGCTATCATCCATCTTTTCAGTGCTGATGGGCCTTCAGTCACAGTGATCACACCCTTGTTGTCCTCCTTGTGAGCTTGGTCAATAGCCACTGCTGTGAACTGTCGGCTCCATATGTGTAGAACAAAGTTTCCACCCTGGAACTCCTTAAACTCCGGAGGATGCTTGTGTTTTAGGGTCACCAATTCTCTGTTGTGGACTGGAAGCCACCGTACATAGTTTACTTTGTTGTTGATAAAGAAGTCTGGTATCATCTCAGCCAGTGAGTTGGCTTCCTTAAATGATCAGATCAATAAGAGGATCACTAGTTCTCTTACAGCTACATATACCCAAAAATAAACTGAGGCCTTTACAGTTTGCGATGCTCAAGATAACCTTTGAAACTCAGCACCTTTTTGGGTTGTTCATCTGTCTTTTTCAAGCTGCTTTCAGAAGCTTGTACAGACTGCACACTGTTATCTGGTGACGTCTGCCGTGTCCTAGTGATACTCAAAGCTATGAGATATGAATCTGCTTGGTGCAGGAGATACCATCTCTGCCTCCGAGAGGGCTCCTGTCCAATCACTATCCTGGAGTATATTTCCATCTCAATATGGAAACTGAACATTAGGAAGAACTTATCCTCACCGTAGATTTCAGGTCAGTGCCACTGGAACTGTTTGGCTACTGCATATATTGGCTGGTCAGCAGTAATGATTGGCAACCGACCAGGGTTTAGAAATGCCATATCACCTTGTCCTTGTTATCAAATGCTTGACTGTAGCAAACCAAGTGGGCGTGATCTCTCAGTAAAGGCAAACATGATGTAATGCTGACCTCAAATGGCGTTCCTCTTTTCTGTGATTCATGGTGGGTTGACCAGGGTCACATTCACTGGACCATCAGTCATCATACCTCCTCCAGCTGTGGTCTCAAACGACAGCTGTCGAGGGTTCTTCTTTGGCAGAAGGCAGGCCTGACATTGGTGAAGAAATCTGGAAGTTCTCTGAAACTATATCACTTTCTCCTCTCCAACTTTATCCATCCAATTCTCTTCACCTTTGTCTCCTTTGGTTGGGAGTTTGAAAACAGAGACAACTGGTTCCATAGAAAGAAGTGGTCACTGTCGTTGTAGTGGGATTGTGGCCTATGTTGTCCATGGTTGATGTGGTGATAGCTGTGCAGATATCTCCATTACATATGAAGTGCTGATGCAGGGGTCGTTTCACCCCCCCTAACTTTCTCTTCTCCGGTCTTTGTGTGGATGGACAGCCCCATGTAAACAGGGAACAGCATCTCTCTGTCTTTGGAGTGTCGGAGACTTAGTGCGCCTTCTTTTGTACCTTGCGTAGCAGCTGTCTTTGATGTACCAAAACCTCAGTTGAGCCTTTGATGTTTCACTTCCGTGTTCAAGCTTAGCCACAAACTGAAGTAGAGTTATTTGAATAGCCTGGTCAAAGCACCCCCCATAGAAGGGTCCTTATAAAATTGAATTAACATTCATCATAGCAGCTTTTCCAGGAAAACAGCATCACCATAATATCAAAGTCTTCTGACAAGAAAAGCTCACATCTTTCTGGAAAGCTTACAAGATCATTCCTTTGCTGTTTGTGAGTTTCCAACTCAGGTGTTCCTGACAGTTTTTACTTCGGTCTTGTGGAGTTGACAGTAGGTGAATCAACACCCAGATGTTCCAGGTGTTTTTCCAGGTGCTGAGGATACAGGTGAACTATGTCTGCATGTCAGAATACTGCAGGACCCTCCTCAGATCTCACTGGATCGGCCACTAGTCCTTTAAAAAGAGCTGCACAATATGTTTGACCGTCTGTGATGATGTTTACCACTTCAACACTGATTGAACTCTGATGTTTACTAAAACCACACTGAGGACATATAGATCTACACAACATTAAAGATGTTCACCAAACAACTTTTATAAAACACAAATATGACCCAGAGGTTAAAGTCTGCAGCTGAGCGCACAACAGAAGACCCAACCAACGTCTGCTCCGACTCAAGCATTTTATCACCTGGACCTCCACTCAGCAGGAGGTCAATCAGTAGGTCAGACTAAACATCATGAAGAAGATGGTAAATGGTAAATGGACTTGATTTATATAGCGCTTTATCCTGCACTGAGTAGTCTCAAAAACGCTTTACAAAATCAGCTCATTCACACACCAATAGGACTGAGCTGCCATGCTAGGCATTAGTCGACCACTGGGAGACACTTAGGAATCAGTGTCTTGCCCAAGGACATGTTGTCACAGAGACAGATAGACTGAACCCCCAAACATCTCAATCAGAAGACGACCACTCTACCAACTGAGCCATGGTGGCCCTCTGAATGAACCCAACAAGGGCTAAAGAACCTGGTGGAAGAACGAGGAGGTCCAGGACCAGGAAACATGAAGCTAATCATCTCACCACATGCACACCCACAAATAGCTGCAAGTAGTAGTTAATGTGTGTGCTGGAGAAGAGGTGTGCACTCCAGTCCTCAAGGGCCGAAATTCCTGAGACTTTTAGATGTGTCCCTGCTCCAACACACCTGAATCAAATGAGTGGCTCGTTATAAAGCTTCTGCAGAGCTTGATGACAACACATTGGTTTCAACCAGGTGTGTTGAGCAGGGACACATCTAAAGATCTCAGGAATCCAGACCTTGAGGACCCGATGTATCATGTCTTATTGTGTGTTATAGTGTGTTATTACGTGTCATATTGTGTCTTATTGTAATGTTATAGTGTGTTATTGTGTATTATAGTGTGTTATAGTGTTATTGTGTGGTCATATTGTATGTTATTGTGTTATAGTGTGTTATTGTGTATTATAGTGTGTTAATTGTTATAGTGTTATTGTGTATTATAGTGTGTTATTGTGTGTTATAGTGTGTTATTGTGTATTATAGAGTGTTATTGTGGGTTATAGTGTGTTATTTTTGTCATATTGTGTCTTATTGTATGTTATTGTGTTATAGTGTGTTATTGTGTATTATAGTGTGTTAATATGTTATAGTGTGTTATTGTGTATTATAGTGTGTTATAGTGTGTTATTGTGTATTATAGTGTGTTATAGTGTGTTTAGTGTGTTATTATGTTATTGTGTGTTTATAGTGTGTTAATGTGCGTTATAATGTGTTATTGTGTGTTATAGTGCATTCATCATGTGTGTTAATGTGTGTTGTGTGATGTTAAAGCTGAGTTTGTTTATAAATATTAACTAATATCAAACTCTTTTCACATGTGAAGTTGACCATGTGAGGACAGACCCTGAAGCTCCTCCTTCTGGTCCTGTCAGCCAATCAGAATGTGTTAGGAGAGCATTAAAGGAGAGGAGGTTGCAGGTTCTCCTCAGAGAGCAGCGGATGAAGGTTTGACGGTGACAGACTGAAGGAGAGCTGCAGGTAAACTCTTGAACACACCTTCAGACCAGGAACAGCTTTAGTGGTCATGATCACTTGTGATCAATCTACCTTCTAATCAATGATAAATGAGCTGTGTTTACTGTACCTGGTGTTGAGCTGAGCCTTTCCTTCAGATCAACATGCTTACTGTGGGCCAGCTCTGCCTGCTCCTGGTTTGAAGGTAACGCCGAGTCATCACTTTACATTCACTGAGTCAGAAGAAGAACTGAGTCCATCAGAGTCTCTGTAGTCACATGTTTAAACATTATGAGTGGATCCAATCAACACAGGGTCAGGACACCAAATAAACTAACTAAATTAACTAACTAATTAACTGAATAACTGAATAACTAACTAACTAACTAAATAACTGAATAACTAACTAACTAAATAAATAAATAACTGAATAACTAACTAAATAAATAAATAACTGAATAACTAACTAACTAACTAACTAAATAACTGAATAACTAACTAACTAACTAACTAACTAACTAACTAAATAACTGAATAACTAACTAAATAAATAAATAAATAACTGAATAACTAACTGAATAACTAACTAACTAACTAACTAACTAACTAACTAACTAACTAAATAACTGAATAACTAACTGAATAACTAACTAACTAAATAAAAAACTGAACAACTAACTAACTGAATAAATAACGTGTAGAACAGACTGAGGTCCAGTTGTTTTATTATTATTATTATTATTATTATTATTATTATTATTATTATTATTATTATTATTATTATTATTATTATTATTATTATCTGTAATGATCAGTAGTATTTCTAGTGTTTGACTCAGGTGATAAAACCACAGTAAACTATCAGTATTTTCCTGCTAAAGTCACACAGACAGTTAACTGTGAACTTAAATTATTTCTTATGAAGTTTGGGTTCATGAAACACTTTAGCTGACTCAGCAGTTTGCTCTTTAATAGAACATCTAGTCCTGATTGTGGAGCCTTTGATTCTGTAAATCCTAATGAAAGCATTGAAATGGATGGAGTTGTACTGTAGAAGAAATAATGACACATAAGGTTGATCTTATTTACTTTGTATATTAATGGTTAATGATGTTATCTACAGCCATGTTAGAACCAGAGAACAAACTGTATTTAAACATTAAACACGTTTAATGTTTAATGTGAGCAAAGCTGTAGAAATGAACTTTAAATCAGGAGAAATAAAACATCTCTATAGAGGACAAGGTGTGGCACACTTAAATAAATAAATACACTGTTCATTAATCAATTTGAAGTGTCAGTAATTAATGAAATGTGACAATTATTAATTAAATTCATTTTACATTTCATTTTCATTCTGAAAAGTATGTAAAGTGTATTTATTTATTTATTTCATGGTCTGCTGTTGCAGTTAATTAATTAAATCTGTCAAACTCGCTAAAGTCTGTGGGGGGCGTGTCCTAACACTTGATTGATTACCTGCTCATCAAGTCAAGCTAAATTGATCCCTGATAATGGATTGAGGCAGAGCTAGTCAACATATACAGTCTGTTCTATAATAAAGCTTCTACATTCTCAGCAGGTCTAACATCTCTCACCAACTCCCCAGAAAGTTCCTGCACATCATTCATTGTCGTAGCCATGATTGGAAAGAGTGAAGACCAAAGCAATGGATTTGGATGGATTGATGTTAACCCCGCCCCCACAGACTGTGACAAGCGAGTTTGACAGATAAAATTTATTCATAAAGTGCTGCAACATCAGAGCATAAAATAAATAAATAATAAAATATTCATACTTCACAATTTTCAGAATGAAAATGAAATGTAAAATGGATTTCATTAATTATTGACACATTTCATTAATTATTGATGCATTTAATGGACACTTTTAATGAATCAATGCACGGTGTATTTATTGATTTAATTGTGGCACTCCTCGTCCTCCATACATCTCGACCTGATAGGAAGATTATTATTATTATCTTTTAAAATATAACCATAATAATAATAATAATAATAATAATAATAATAATAATAATAAACTATTATTATCATTATTATTTATTTATTATTATTATTGTTATTATCATTATTATTTATTATTATTATTACTATATATAATAATATATATTATATATACTATAATATAATAATAAAAATATTATTATTATTATATTATTAGTAATTATCAATACTATCAATTTTATTATTATTAATATTACTATTATTTCTATTATTATTATTATTATTGTTGTTGTTGTTGTTATTGTTATTATTATTAGTAATAATTATTAATCTTTTCTGTGTCTCTGGGTTGATCAGACATGATGAATGGAACATTCCATGGGTATTTCCTACTGAATGGTTTTGATGAGCTCGGCTCTCTACGCCCGCCTCTTCCTGCCGTACGCGGTCCTGTTGCTAGTAGCGCTGCTAGCTAACGGCGCTCTGCTGTACGTGGTGAGCTCCCGCCCTAGCCTGCACTCGCCCATGTACGTGCTGATGGCAGGCATGGCGGGGGTCAACCTGCTGGTGCCGCTGTTCTTCGTCCCTCACATGCTGCTCAGCTTCCTGTTGGACTGGCGGGGGATCTCTCTGATTGGCTGCCTGCTGCAGATGCACCTGATCCACTTCGTGGGGTCCTTCCAGTGCACGTTCCTGCTGTGGATGGCTGTGGACCGCTATTACGCCATCTGCAGGCCGCTGAGATACCTGCAGCTGATGGCGCTTCCTCGTTTCCTGTTGTTCCTGTTGCCGCTGGCGATGAAGAACCTGCTGATGATCACTCAGTTCGTGGTCCTAGCGTCACGCCTTACCTTCTGCTCACACCTCATCCCACACTGCTTCTGTGAGCACATGGCCGTGGTGGGCTGGCCTGCGGGAGCACGGCCGCCAACAGCCTGGCCGGCCTCATGGCGCTGATCTTCATCGCCGTCTTTGACTTCGTCTTCATTGTCCTGTCCTACGTGGTCATCTTCTGCTCCGTGCTGCGTTCGGGGAAGTCCAGAGACAAAGCGGTACACACGTGTGTGACCCACCTGCTTGTCCTCGTGGTTAGCCTTAGCGTCACGCTAGTAGCGCTGCTGTCTTACCGCGTGGGCAGCACCTGCCCCCCCCCCCCCCTGCCTCCTCTTCTTCAGCACCATGTACCTGCTGATCCCCAGCTGCATCAGCCCCCTCCTCTACGGCATCAGGACCCCCGAGATACAGATACAGCTGCTCAGCATCTTGAAGGGCCCACTGACCTCTGACCCCTCATTATAGTCATGTGACCTCTGATTATAGTCATGTGACCTCTGACCCCTCATTATAGACATGTGACCTCCAACCTCTGACCTCTCATTATAGTCATGTGACCTCTGACCCCTCATTAGACATTTGACCTCTGACCTTTCATTATAGACATGTGACCTCTGACCTCTCATTATAGACATGTGACCTCTGACATCTCATGATAGACATGACCTCTGACCCCTCCTCTCAGCATCCTCAGGGGCCCACTGACCACTGACCTCAGACCTTTGACCCCCATACATACATGCTAACTACTAACAACCCCAAATATCAGACAAGCCTGATTGGTCAATACATGTCAATACATGTGCACACACACGCACACACACACACACACACACACACACACACACACAGTGTAACTCTGATGTCATTTTTTTTAATAAATAAAAACTAATACTAAGGTAATAATAATGATGTTGTTTTAATTGTTTCCTTCAAACAAACACAAACTGAAATGTACGGTGGCTGGGAAGTGTCTTCTTCTTCTTCTTCTTCTTCTTCTTCTTCTTCTCTTCTTCTTCTTCTTCTTCTTCTTCTTCTTCTCTTCTCTTCTCTTCTTTTCTTTCTTCTTCTTCTCTTCTCTTCTTCTTCTTCTTCTTCTTTCTTCTTCTTCTAATTATTATTATTATTATTATTATATTATTATTATTATGTTTCATTGTATTTCAAACTGTGCCAAATAAAATGTTGGAGTCATTGACCAATCACAAACAGGAGTGGTCCACACATGATGGTGATGGATGTGATCTATAATGATAATAATTATATAACGATAATAATAATGATGACTTTAATTAATAAAGCTCCCGTTGTTGTTGTGAGGGTGATGGTGTCCCTCAGCAGATGTTAGATGTTTCCTTAGAGGATTTCCTCTAATCACATTAACGATCACAGGTAATGATCACAGGGACGTGTGTCTGTCCCCTGGGAGACAAACAGAGCACATATAACAAACCACAGACAGGAACAGACACACAGACGGTCAGTAGGAGACATTATGATCGTCACATGGTCTAAAGCTGACTCAGCAGTTTGGGTAAGTTCACTTGGATTCACTGTCTGAGGTAAGGCATTAAATTATTATTTTTTTTTACTAAGGTAAGGCTACAGCAAGGCATAAAAAGTGGGAAAAAATAAAAAAAAAACTTTTTTTTTCTGAAGCAAGGCAAAAGTAAGGCATCAAAATGGAAAAATTGTGGATTCTATTCTGAAGTAAGGCTATAGTAAGGTATACGAAGGAAAAAAATAATTTTTTCTGAGGTAAGGCATAAAAATGGAAAATTTTTGATTTTTCTGAGGGAAGGCTATAGTTAGGCATAAAATTTTCGTTTTTATAAAAAAAATTCTGACAAAGCTGTATAGTAAGGCATAAAAATGGATTTTTTTCTAAAGTACGGCTAGTAAGGCATAAAAATGGAGAAATGGTGGATTTTTATCTGAGGTAAAGCAAAAAATACGGAAAAAAATAGGCTATACAGTAATGAGGCATAAAAAGGAGAAAAAAAAATTCTGATGAAAGGCATAATTACGGAAGAATTTAGATTTTTTTCTTAAGGCTATAGTTAGGCATGAAATAAATATTTTTGTAATTTTATTTCTGACATGAAGCTGTATAGTAAGGCATTAAAATGAAACTTTCTTTTTTCTAAAGTAAGACTAGTAAGGCATAAAAATGGAGAAAAAATTATTTATTTTCTGAGGTAAGAATAGACATAAAAATGGAAAAATTTAGATTATTATTTTTTTTAATGGAGGTAAGGCAATAGTAAGGCATGAAAAAGACAAACACCACAAATCGAAGGTAAGGCTATAGTAAGGCATAAAAATGAAAAAAAAAATGATTATTTTTTTTTTTTTTGGAAGTAAGGCTATGAAAAGGCATAAAAATGACAAACACCACAAATCGAAGGTAAGGCGATAGTAAGGAATAAAAATGACAAACACCATAAATCAAAAGTAGAAGGCCATAGTAAAGCATAAAAATGGAACAACTTAGAATTTTTTTTTTTTTTTTTTTTTTGGGAAGTAATAAGGTTATAAAAAGGCATACAAATGACAAACACCACAAATCGAAGGTAAGGCTATAGTAAGGCATATAAATGGAAACATTTTGAAATTTTTTTTGTAAGTATGGCTGCAATAAGGCATAAAAATGGAAAAATTTAGATATTTTTTTTATGGAGGTAAGGCTATAGTAAGGCATAAAAATGGAAAAATTTAGATTTTTTAATTTTATGGCAGTTAGGCTATAGTAAGGCATAAAAATGACAAACACCACAAATCAAGGTAAGGCGATAGTAAGGCATAAAAACGGAAGAATTTTGATTCATTATTTTTTTTGGAAGGAAGGCTATAGTAAGGCATAAAAATCTAAAAATTTAGATTTTTTTTTTTTTGGAATTAAGGCTATAAAAAGTGACAACAAAAAAAAATGACAAACACCACAAATCGAAGGTAAGGCGATAGTAAGGCATAGAAATGTAAAAATTTAGATTTTTTTTTTTTTTTTTGGAAGTAGGCTATAAAAAGGCATAAAAAAGACAAAAAAAGAAAAATTGACAAACACGACAAATTGAAGGTAAGGCGATAGTAAGGCATAAAAATGACAAACACCACAAATCGAAGGTAAGGCAATAGTAAGGCATGAAAATGAAAACATTTTGAATTTTTTTTTGTAAGGCTATAGTAAGGCATAAAAATGGAAAAATTTAGATTTTTTTTTTTTAATGGAGGTAAGGTTATAGTAAGGCATAAAAATGGAAGAATTTTGAATTATTATTTTTTTTGGAAGTAAGGCTATAGTAAGGCATAAAAATGTAAAAATTTAGATTTTTTTTATGGAGGTAAGGCTATAGTAAGGCATAAAAATGAAAACATTTTGAATTTTTTTTTGTAAGGCTATAGTAAGGCATAAAAATGACCCCAAAAAAAAAAAAAAAGACAAACACCAAAAATCGAAGGTAAAGCTATAGTAAGGCATAAAAATGGAAACATTTTGAATTTTTTTTTTTTGTAAGTAAGGCTATAGTATGGCATAAAAATAGAAGATTTTACATTATTTTTCATTTTTGATTTTATTTATTTTTTTTGGAAGTAAGGCTATAAAAAGAAATAAAAATGACAAACACCACAAATCGAAAATAAGGCTATAGTAAGGCATATAAATGGAAATATTTTGAATTTTTTTTGTAAGTAAGGCTACAATATGGCATAAAAATGGAAACATTAAAAAAAAATTTTTTTTTGGAAGTAAGGCTATAGTAAGGCATAAAAATGACAAAAAAAAAATGAAAAACACCACAAATCGAAGGTAAGGCTATATAGTAAGGCATAAAAAAAAGAAAAAGTTTGATTTTTTGTTTTTTTGGAAGTAAGGCTATAGTAAGGCATAAAAATGGAAAAATTTAGATTTTTTTTTTTTAATGGAGGTAAGGCTATAGTAAGGCATGAAAATGACAAACACCACAAATCAAAGGAAAGGCTATAGTAAGGCATAAAAATGGAAAAATTTAGATAATTGTTTTATTTTTGCTTTTATTTTTGTTTTTGGAAGTAAGGCTATAAAAAGGCATGAAAATGACAAAACAAAAAAAACAAAAAAAAACGACAAACACAACAAATCGAAGGAAAGGCTATAATAAGGCATAAAAATGGAAACATTTTGAATTTTTTTTTTTGAAAGTAAGGCTGTAGTAAGGCATAAAATGACAAAAAAAAATGAAAAACACCACAAATCAAAGGTAAGGCTATTTAGTAAGGCATAAAAATGGAAAAAGTTTGATTTTTTTTTTTAATGGAAGTAAGGCTATAGTAAGGCATAAAAATGGAAAAATTTTGATTTTTTATTTTAGGGCGGTTAGGCTATAGTAAGGAATAAAAATGGAAGAATTTTGATTCATTATTTTTTTTGGAAATAAGGCTATAGTAAAGCATAAAAATCGAAAATTTAGATTTTTTTTTTGGAAGTAAGGCTATAAAAAAGCATAAAAATGACAAAAAAAAAAGAAAAATTGACAACACCACAAATTGAAGGTAAGGCTATAGTAAGGCATGAAAATGAAAAATTTAGATTTTTTTTTAAA